>NW_012151763.1:397821-425016 GCF_000956105.1 Propithecus coquereli
TCTTCTAAAATTCGTCTTTTTTGCAGAGACCTTCTGACTGGCGGCTTGTCTCATCCGCCATCTTGGCTCCTCCTGTTACCGGTCCTTTGCATTTTCATATGACTTAGAGTCATTATGCCAATTTCTACAATAGAGCCTGCTTGGATTTTTATTGGGATTGCACTGAATATTTAGAATAATTTGGTTAATTTGGTGAGTGTGGTAGGCTAGCTAAATAGTGGCCCTCAAAGGTATCTACTCCCATGGAACCTGTGAATATTACTTTCTATGGCAAATGATATGATTAAGTTGAAGATTTTGAGATAGCAAAATTATCCTGTATTATCCTAGATTAAGTGGCCCCTAAGTGCAATCACAGGTATTCTTATAAGAGGGAGGCAGAGGGAGATACTATTAAGAGAAGAAGGCAATGTGATGTAAGCAGAGAGATTTGAAGATGCTGTTCTACTGGTTTTGATGATAGAGGAAGGGGCCATGAGCCAAGGAATATAGCTTTAGAAACTGGAAAAAGCAAGTAATGGAGTCTCCCTTACAGTTTCCAGAGGGAGCGGGGCCATGATGACATCTTGACTTAGCCCAATGAGACCCACTCTGGACCTTTGGCTGCCAGAGAAAAATTGTGTGTTGTTTTAAGCCACCAAGTTTGTGGTAATTTGTTACAGCAACCATAGGAAACTAATACATGGAATATATAACTCTTAACAGCATTGAGTTTTCTGATCTCCATTTTATATCTCTCCATTTTAGATCTTTAATTTTTCTTGACAGTTGTTATGAACTTAATATTTATATACCCTCAAAATTCATAAATTGAAATCTAATCCCCAATGTGATGGTATTTGGAGGTGGGGCCTTTGGGAAGTGGTTAGGTCATGAGGGTGGAGCTCTTATGATTGGAATTAGTACCCTTATAAGAAGAGGCCAGGGAGTTACCTTGCTTCCTTTCCACCATGTAAGGATATGAAAAGTTGACCGTCTGCATTCCAGAAGAGAGCCCTTACCAGAACCCAACCATGCTGGCACCCTGATCTTAGACTTCCAGCCTCTGGAATGGTGAGGAATAAATTTCTGTTGTTTATAACTGACACTACCACCCCCCACGGTATCCCCCCCATCTATGGTATTTCGTTAGGGCAGCCTGAATGGACTAAAACAGCAGTGTTTGGTAGGTTTCAGTGTATAAGGTCTTGAACATATGTTGTTATGTTTATCTCTAAGTATTTTGTAGTTTTCATGCTATTGTAAATGGTAGTTTTTTCATAAACTTTTAATTTTAGAATTTTTTCAAAATTTTTTGGAAATTTTCAGTAAATGATAATGTTTTAAAATTTCTATTTCCAATTTGTCATTGCTACAATATAGAAATGCAATAATTTTTTATACATTTACCTTGTATCCTGTAATTTTGTTAAATTCACTTATCAGATCTAGCAGCTTTTTGTACATTTCTTACAGTTTTCTACATAGAAAATGTCTGTGAATAATGACAGGTTTACTCCTTTCTATCAAATCTGAATGCCTTTTATTTCCTTTTCTCGTATTGTGGCTAGGACCTCTAGTATAATGTTGGATGGACATATTGAAGTGGAAATACTTGCCTTGTTTCCTGTCTTAAGGGGAAAGCACTTAATCTTTCACCATTGTAACTATAGATTTTTCATAGAAGCTCTTTTATTGCTAATTGGTTGAGAGCTTTTATTTTGAATAGACAGTGAATTATGTCAAATGCTTTTTCTGTAACTATTAAGATAATTATGTGGTTTTTCTTTTCCAGTCTATTAATACAGTGAAGCATATTAACTGATTTTCAAATGTTAAGCCAAGTTTGCAATCCCAGCTAAACCACACTTTGTCATAATGTAATATTCTTATATATTGCTGGATTCAATTGGCTAAAATTGTGGGGGGATTTTTGCATCTCTGTTCATGAGGGATATTGGTCTGTAGTTTTCTTTCTTGGTCAGGTTTTGGTATCAGGGTAAAGCTAACCTCATGAAATAAATTAGGAAATGCTCCCCTCCCCTTTTTCCTGCAAGAGTTTGTGAAGAATTGATGCTATTTCTTCCTTAAATGTTTGGTAGATTTTGCCAGGGCCTGGCATTTCTTTGTGAGAAGGATTTTAACTAGTATTTCAGTTTCCATGTCTTTCTTTCAAGAAATTTACAGGCATAAAGTTGTTCATAATATCCTCTTCTTATCCCTTTAATATTTGTAGGATTTGTAGTGGTATCCCTGCTTTCCTTCTTGATTTTGGTAGTTTGTGTTTACTCCTTTTCTTCTGATCAATCTGGCTATAGATTTACCAATCTTCTTTATCTTTTCAAGGAACCAGCTTTTAGTTTCATTGATTTTTCTCTAATGTCTTTCTATTGTATTTCATTAATTTCTGTGCTCATATTTATCATTTCTTTCCTTCTGTTTACTTTTTAAAAATTTACTCCCCTTTCTAGTTTCATAAGGGGGAATCTTAGATTGTTGACTTGATCTTTTCTAATGTAAACATTTGATGCTGAAATTTTCCTTAATTACTGCTTTACTTGTATTTCACAAATTTTGGTAAGTTGTGTTTTCACCTTAGTCCAAAATATTTTCCAGTTTTCTTCATGGGATTTTTTTCTTTTACTTATGGATTATTTAGAAGTGGTATGTTTAATTTTCAAGTATGTTGAGAATTTTCCAGATATCTTTCTGTTATTGATTCCTAATTTAATTCCATTGTTCCTAGAGATTTACTTTGTATGATTTCAATGCTTTTAAATTTTTTGAGCCTTGTTTTATGGTCCAGAATTCACTCTATCTTGGCGAATGTTCCATGTGCTTGAAAGGAATTTATATTCTGTTTTTGGGAGGAACTCTATCAATATCAGTTAGGTCAAATTGGTTGACAGTATTGTTACAATCATGTATATCCTTAGTAATTTTCTGTCCATGTGTTCTATCATTGACTCAGAGAGTAGCGTTAATTTTTATTTATAATTGTGAATTTTTCTAATTCTCGCTTTGGTTTGATTAATATTTTCTAGATGTATTTTGAAGCTTTGTTACTAGGTACATAAATATTTATGATCATTGAATCCCTTTGACAAATTGACCCCTTTATCATTGTGAACTGCTCCTATTTGTCCCTGGTAATATTCCTTGTTCAAAAATATACTTTGTCTTATATTGTGGTAGTCAGAATGGCCCCCCAGAGATATCCAGGCCCTAAACCCTAGAACCTGTGAATATGTTATATTACATGGCAAAGGAGACTTTGCAGATGTATTTAAGGTTACAGTATTAGTTTCTATTGTTACCATGACAAATTACCATAATCTTAATGGCTTAAAACTACTCTTAACTTATTATCTCACAGTTCTTTAGATCAGAAGTCCAGGTACAACATGGCTCAGTTGAGTCTTCTGCTTAGAGTCTCACAAGGTTGAAATCAAAGTGTTAGCAGAACTGTATTCCTTTCTAGAGGCTCTGGGGATTAATATGCTTCCAAGCTGATTTCGGCTATTGTCAAAATTTAATTCCTTGGGGTGGCAGGGCTGAGGTTTCCATTTCCTTGCTGGCTTTCAGCCAGGAGGTATTCTCAGCGTCTAGAGGCTGCCGGCATTTCTTGGCTCATGGTTCCTTACTTCCATCTTCAAAGCCAACAGTGGCAGGCTGAGTCCTTTTCATCTGGAATCTCTCTGACTTCCCCTTCTGCCTCATGTTTCGTCTTCCGTTGCATCTTTCTGACTGACTCATCTACCTTCCTATTCTTCTTTTAAGGGCTCATGTGATTACATTGGACCCACTTGGATAATGCAGTATAATCTCCCTATTGTAAGATTAGCTAATTATTAACCTTAATTCCATCTGCAAAGTCCCTTCACAGTATTTAGATTAATGTTTGATTGAATAACCAGGGTACAGGAATCTTGGAAAATGTCTTTAGAATTCTGCCTACCACAGTTACGGACCTTAAAATAGGGAGATTAGCCTGGCTTTATCCAAGTGGACCCAACCTCATCACACGAACTCTTAAAAGCAGAGAACTTTCTCTGACTGGAAGCAGGAGAAATATGGCAGAAGGAGAAGTCAGAAAAATCCCAAGTATGAGAAGGATTTGATATGCTATTGCTGGCTTTGAAATGTAGGGGCCTATATGCAAGGACCCAAGGGAGGCCTCTAGTATCCAAGGGCGGCTACCAGGTGACAGCCAGCAAAGAAAAAGATACCTCAGTCCTAAACCCACATGAAATGATTCTGCCTACAACCTGAATGAACTTGGAAGCTGATTCTGCCCAGAGTCCACTGATAAGGGCCCCACAATGGACGTCTTGATTTCAGCCTTGTGGGACTCCAAGCAGAGAAACCAACCAAACCCATCTAGCCTTCTGTCATACAGAACTGTGCGATAAATTTGTATTGTTTTAAGCTTCTAAGTTTATGGTAATTTGTTACAGCAGCAATAGAAGACTAAAACAGATATTAATATAGTCACTCCAGCTTTCTTTTGGTTAGTATTGGTTCAATATAACTTTTTCTGTCCTTTTGCTTTTAATCTATCTATGACTTTATAGATAAAGTGAGTGTCTTATGGACAGCATATAGTTGTCTTGCTAATTTATCCAATCTGATACTCTTTGTCTTTATTTTTTTTTATTTCAGCATATTATGGGGGTACAAATGTTTAGGTTACATATATTGCCTTTGCCCCACCCAGGTCTGAGCTTCAAGCATGTCCATCCCCCAGACAGTGCACACTGCACCCACTAGGTATGAATATACCCATCCCCTCCTCCCCCCTTCCACCTGGCCGACACCCAATGAAAGTTACTACTGTAAGTGTACTTAAGTGTTGATCAGTTAACACCAATTTGATGGTGAGTACATGTGGTGCTTGTTTTTTTCATTCTTGTGATACTTCACTTAGTAGAATGGGTTCCAGCTCTATCTAGGATAATACAAGAGGTGCTAGATCACCATTGTTTTTTGTGGCTGAGTAGGACTCCATGGTATACTTATACCACATTTTATTAATCCTCTCACATATTGATGGACACTTAGGTTGTTTCCACATCTTTGCAATTGTGAATTGTGCTGCTATAAACATTCGAGTGCAGATGTCTTTTTTATGGAGTGTCTTTTGTTCCTTTGGGTAAATGCCCGGTAATGGGATTGATGGATCAAATGGTAGTTTTACTTTTATCTCTTTGAGGTATCTCCATATTACTTTCCACAGAGGTTGTACCAGTTTGCAGTCCCACCAGCAGTGTATGAGGGTTCCTATCTCTCTGCCTCCATGCCAACATTTATTATTTTGGGACTTTTTGATAAAAGTCATTCTCTCTGGAGTTAAGTGATATCTCATTGTGGTTTTGATTTGCATTTCCCTGATGATTAGAGACGTTGAGCATTTTTCATATGTTTGTTGGCCATTAGTCTGTCTTCTTGTGAAAAGTTTCTGTTCATGTCCTTTGCCCACTTTTTAATGGGGTTGTTTGATTTTTTCTTGCTTATTTTCCTGAGTTCTCTCTAGATTCTCGTTATCAGCTCTTTATCGGATGTGTAACATGCAAATATTTACTCTTTGTCTTTAAATTGATGTTTAAATGATTTACATTTAATGTAATTATTGACAGGGTTGAGTTTTAATTACCTTCTTGCTGTAGCCTGGAAACTGCCTCCTATGAGTAAACTGGGGCAATATTAGGGTTTATCTCCTTTGTTTCCTCCCTCCTTGTTCTTCACTGCGTGTTGTCAAGGTCTGGAAACTGTTGTCTTGTATGTAATTCTTGTTTAATTTGGAAGGTAAATTCTGTTCCTGTTATTACATCAAGGCTGGAAGTAGAAGTCCTCAACAATGTAATTTCTAATTAATGTTTTAAGGGCATCCTGTGAGAGACAGAGTGTGTGTAATTTATTCAGTCATGGAACGTATAATACGTGCACTAAAATGTTCAGCCATATGAACATGGCAGTTGGCTGTCTTTTTAGAAATAGAATCAAATAATCAATCAGTGACAGAACTTGACCATATTCTGAACATTTCAGCCTTTTTCAGTCTCCATGTCTTGGTATGGCTAGTTTCTTGTGCCTGGAATTCTTCTTCATGTCATTTCCTTTCTTGCCTGGCAGCTTTTCTATGTGTCCCCCGGAACTAGCTCCAGGGTCACCACCTCTCTGCTTCCCAGTACCTCAGACATAATCTGTATTTCCTCTTCCTGGCTTCCATCAAATGCCATACTGTATTATTAATATAATTATATGTTTCTGTGTGGACTGCTTTTTACCAGGAAGTCCTGGGAAGCTGGGGGCTTATTTTAGTCTTCTTTATGTTTCTCTTATTCCCAGTATAGTATGCCTGCTACATAAACCTTTTCAATCAATGATTGTTGAATTAGTGACTCTTTTTAGGTGCTGAAAAATGTTGCTGTTATTACTCCCCATTTGAGTATCACATGTTTGTAAAAGTAAATCCTCTTTAATCATTTTACTTTTCTCCTAGTAAATTCCTCATATATGCCTGTCTGCTACTGTTCTCTGTGCTGCTGGCCCTTCGTTTGGATGGCATCATTCAGTGGAGTTACTGGGCTGTTTTTGCTCCAATATGGCTTTGGAAGTTAATGGTCATTGTCGGAGCCTCAGTTGGAACTGGAGTCTGGGCACGAAATCCTCAGTATCGGTAATACTGCTTTATAAAACCCATTGGTCTCTATCCTGAGGGAGCAATATCTTGGTTTTTCTCACTTTTGATAAAGTTAGGACCGTTTCCTTTTCCACGTATATGGTATTTTCTAAGAACTATAGTAGAGACAAACTGAGATCTCTTCTATGTTTTTGAAAATTAGGTGTTCGATAGGTGTTTTCTTACAAAACCAGTGTTATTTGGGGTGGTTAAGTTCCCAGTCAGCACACAAATGCCTGTATAATCCAAAATGTACCCAAAGTACAAACTGGCATGTCCATACTAGACTAAGAAGCATGAAACCACCCTGCTTTTAGGAGAAGGCATTCAGAGTTTTAGCTTTGGTCATCAGGGATCTATATTTCTGCAGTTCAGTTTTGGAACTGGGGCATCCCTTGGTCCCACCACTATCCTAGGCCCAGGGTTTGAGGTTATTAGCAGTGTAGAGGAGGTAGCTTGGCCAGGAGACCCTCAGTCCTTGAGACCAGGGCTGGGGAATGAGGAAAGTTGAGGGCCAGATTCTGAGAAGGAGAGCAGAGCCTTTGGGTGAAGGGGAGAGGGGTAACCTTTACCTTCTCCAAGTCCCCACTGCTCTTCTTGGATGCCTCAGATGGTCCACATTCCTGGGAGTTGGCTCACTCCAGTGTGCATCCTGGCACTGCTGGGACCTGTGAGAGTCTTTCTCTCTTGCAGAGACTGAAACTACATAAAGCAAAAAGGCAGGACTTTAGAGTAGGAGGCTGTTCTAAACCTTCACCAGGAAGATGGAGAGTTCAGGAATGCCCAGTAGGCAGGTGGGGACGAAAGGGGGTGCTGTTGAGCTCCTCATGTGGGAAAAGTATAGAAGTTTTTAAATTCTTGGTTGTTACCTCTAAAAAATAAAGATTCAGATCTTGTAAATTACATATCACATACGTATCTAAGAACTTTAAAATGGCTACACAAAGAGCCTTGGCAGATGAGGGACGTTCATGTATGGCTATTTTAAAGTTCTTAGATTTTTTTTGAAAGATTCATTACCTGCGTGGCTATACATCTTTTTGTTTTTACGAGATATTTTCAGATATCTAATGCTCCTCAAAGAATGAAAAGGCAAATAACTAAATATTTTAGATTCCATTAATTGATATTTAGAAGGTTTTGAACTTTGTTGGCTTGATTTTAGATTTTTTGAGCAAGGAAGGGAATGGTGGGGGGGTTATACACTGAATGTACAGAGTGTATAGATGTGGTCACTCTAGTGTTAACGGTAACTGATGCAACGCTTTTGCGTCCTGCAGGAATAACCTCTGACCTCATTTTCTCTACGTCCTAAACTCAGGTGTATTTATCACCAACAAGACATATATATCATAAATGTTCATCTGTGTTTTGAAGAACATTGCAAGCCTTTTAAAATGCATTATAAAGCCTTTTTCTGATTAGTGTCCTTACCATTTTTCAATTATTAATCTATTAAGTTCACGCATGATACTTAAACAGCTAATTAAACTGATTTAGTTTAAGAATAGTTTTGACTCTTTTGTTCTTCTGTTTTCCTACAGGTGTTAGTTTATCCTAATGGAATAGAAAGGAAAATAAAAAGACATTTATACTTTTTATTTGCATTTTAAAATAGCACCTAACAATAGTTACTATATCTTATTGGAATATAACCAACACTTATTCATAAAGATAGAGTTATTTTTATAGTATGACATGAAATACAATTTATATGGTTTTTAATTCATTGAGAGATGAGAATCATGAGACTTAAAAGATATTTGTCAGATTTAGCAGTAGAAGTGATCAGCTTGAATAATCTTGGAAGTAACTCTTGTGTTGAATTTAAAGATATGAACAAAAATGTTTATGTACATTGTCTAGGAAGTATAACTGTGGCTATTACTTCTGAGAATATCCTTCTACAGTTAAGGCATTAAAATCTGGTTTGGTTGTAATGTGCATTTCTTGTCATATAGTAGTTCTTTGATGTTTGGAGGATCGCCTATTAAAGAATAAGTTTAAGTTAGCTTTTGACCTGATTTTCCTTTGCTTTTTGTCAAATTTACAAGTAAAATTTGAAGTATCAACGTAAGTTGTTATTGCCCTGAACTGCTTGCTTATAATGGAGATTCTGAACTGAGAGTATTTCTTCTTCTTCTGTCCCTTTTTAGAGCAGAAGGAGAAACATGTGTGGAGTTCAAAGCCATGTTGATTGCAGTGGGCATCCACTTGCTCCTGTTGATGTTTGAAGTTCTGGTCTGTGACAGAATTGAGAGAGGAAGCCATTTCTGGCTTCTGGTCTTCATGCCACTGTTCTTTGTTTCCCCGGTGTCTGTTGCAGCTTGTGTATGGGGCTTTCGACATGACAGGTCACTAGAGGTGAGATTTCATATATTTAAGAATGTAAAGTAAAATCTTTGGTCAGTTATTCAAATATCAATTTCTTGCCCTTTGTTAGGAAGAGATTGATCATTGACCCTAGATCATGGGCCATAAAGCAACAAAAGACAGTGGAAATCATCATTTCTCTTTCTTGACTTAGAACATTGGCTTTTCACCCAGGCCATCAGCCTTCTCCCCAATTCATAGCTTCCCCTGTCCACCTGCATTAGTCAGACTTTTCCAGAGGAACAGAACCCATAGGGTAGATGCAGATATAAAGGGATTTATTTTAAGGAACTGGATCACATGATGGTGGGGCTGGCAAGTCTGAAATCTGTGGGGCAGGTGGGCAGGCTGGAGATCCAGCAGCAATTGACGAAGCAGTACTGAGGCAGAATTCTTCCTATATCGAGGGAGCCTCAGTGTTTGCTCTTAAGGCTTTCAACTGGTTGGGTGAGGCCCACCCACATTATTGAAGGTAATCTCCAAAGTCAATACTTCATGGCAACACCCCGCTTAGTGTTTGATTGAATAACTGGGTATTATAGCCTAGCTGACTTGACCCAAAAAGTGACTGTCTCACCACCTCAGACCCCATGATCTAGCTCCTCACCTGCTCTCTGGTTAGCTTATCCTGATGTGCCAATATATTAATTAATATTTATTCACTCAATAAACATTTATCAAGTATTTACTATATGGCAAGCCCTTTTTGCCTAAGCATAGGGGATACACAGATGAATAAAATACCAGGACTAGTAATACTAATATTAACAATGAAAATAATTGCAGACAGCCTTTATTGAGCATTTACTGTGTGCCAGGCATTGTGTGAGGCACATAACATGCAGGAGTATCTTATTAAATATTCATAAGCCTGTGAAGCAGGTGTGGTAGTTTCCTAGAGAGGGTAATTTGTTCATGGCCACACATTAAGGGGCAGGGTCAGGATTCCATTTCGGTCAGCCTGACTTCCAAAGCCCAGACACTTACTGCACAGAAGCTGAGGGCCCAAACCCTAATGTCCTAATGGGTTGAGGGGAGAGATACAGGCTATAGAAGCCTTGTTTTGAGCCATGTGGATAAAGAGTAGAGAAAGGAGACTGAAGTTGGGTTGGAAGGGAACATAGGAGCCAGGGGGTGGGTTGGGCATGTAAGCCTTGACCCCGCGTGAAGGCTTGAAGGGAAGGCGCCCAGAGAGAGGGACGGTGATGGAGCAAGGCCCTGTAGGACCCAGAGGGAATGGGACCCAGAGCACCAGGAAAGGCTTGGCCTTGAACAGGGGGAGCCGGAAAGGCCACAGCATGGGTGTGGCTGATAGGTAGGGGTGGGCTATGCAGGGAGGATACCTCTGATGGCCACTTTCACCCTCCCTGCAATTCGCATTTTATATTGGGGACCCAAGCACCTGTGGATTTTGGTATCTGGGGAGTCCTGGAGCCAATCCCCCGTGGATACCACGGGACAACTGTACAGTGACTAGGACTGCACTGGACATGAGTTATAGAAAGGTAGTCTTTCATATATTCACATTCTTATCCAGAGAAGAAACAGCGTGCCGGGAGTTGAATTCCCTCTTCTGTGACATAAAAACAAGTGTCTACATTGGCAAGGAGGGGATTGAGAGTAGCCTTGCACAGAGATGGGAAGAAGGAGTTGGAGTCTGCCAGTAAGACCTATGTTGGGAGGAAAGGGATGGCATTTTTCAGGCACACTAAAGCCCAAAGGCAGGAGGAAACCTGTCAGCTGCATGGATTACACAGTTCAGACGTGACTGGAGCGTAAGGTAGAAAGGAGGGAGCTGTGGGAGCTGGGGAGGAAGGAAACCTCTACAGAGGGACCGGGCTGAATATGGCCACACTGTCAGCCCTCAAAGCATGTGCTGAGGTGCCCTGGGCACCCCGGTGAACTCACGGGGTACAAGGGGATAGTGGACATTTTGAAGAAAACAGGGATACCTGACATTTATTGGGACACCGTACAAACTACAAGCTTGAAACAGTTTATGGGCTTATTGTTACATCATACTACATTCCTTTCAATGATGTCATATCTTTAAGAAGCTGGGTTTTCGTCAGTTGCTGCGAAAAATAAAGGCTGGTAGTATGTGAACACCTAGGTGAAGACACCCAACAGGTAGCAAGAGAGGAAGGGCCATTTCTGTATAAGTACCGCGCGCTAACCGATTGCGCCACCAGAGCTCCAGGAAGGGCCATTTCTAATTCCACGGTTTGGGAAATTGTGCACTAGACAGGCATCCACATCCTGTTAGGAATTAGTCGTGGCTATTTAAGGATGAAATTAAAATATTTCTCTTTTAATTTATGTGAATTATTTTTTCAGAGGGCTACTTAGGACAGAAATACTTACTAAGTTCAGACCTAATTACTTAAATCAATGGAACTGTTAGGTATTTCTTTTGGCCAGTGATCTATGGAAGAATTACTGAGTCACTAAATGCCCTGTGAACTGAGAACTTTTGGGGAGCTCTGGGTCAGGTCACAGATCTCCATTCTGGTGAATGAAGAACAGCCTGGAGGGCATTTGGGAGCAGAGGCCCACAAGCCTGGTGTCAGGGAGGCTAATGAGAGGTTGCTGACGGGCTGGGGGTGGTCTGAGTAGGCAGTCATCATCAACATAGCCAGTGGGCAGAGGTTCAAGAGAAGTTTGGGTGGTAGAGTGGACAGGATTTGGTGAGTGATATGAGAGTGTGGGTAAAGAATATAGAGTGCTTCCTGGGTTCCTGGTTTGGGTAATGAGGCTGTTGTGCCTTAATGGGAGGCTATAGAAAAGCTAGGGACAAGGTTCAAGGTGCAGGTGATAAGAACTGAGTTTGGGACTGGCTCCATTTCAGGTGCCTCTAGGAGACCCAAGTGGCACGTGCACAACTAGGTCTGGTGTACAGCAGGAAGACTAGGTTAGAGACAGATTTGAGAACCAGCCACTGGGAGGTAATGCAAGCCAGGGATGTGGCTGAAATTTCTTCTCTCCTAGCCCCTAGGGTGGGGTGAGTGAAAGTGTGTGTGTGTCTGTCTGTATATATCTCTAGTGGGGAGACAAGGCTGAGTTTACAGCTCTGGGGGAGCATCACCATTTGAGGAAGAGGAATGGAGACTGAATGAATGATCAGAGCATTTGGAGGGCACCAAGGCTGCATGGTGGGATCCTGGAAGGTCAGGAGGAATGGAGAGAGGGAAGGAGTAGTCCACGCTATCAGTAGGCTGCTGAGTGAAGTGTTCTGCTGCCTCCTGGTGTTTGGTGACCTTAATGAAAACTGTTTCCTGGAGGTCGTGGAGGTAGAGGCCAGACCACAGTGAGGGAGTTTGGAATGGCAGATGAGACAACGGGGGCAAAGAGAACTGAAGCTAAGAGGGGTCCTGGATCAAGGGAGATGAGGCTTTATTTGGTTTGGGGGTTTTTATTTTTAATGGGAAGGAGTTGACTCGTTTCTGTGCTGCTAGGAAGGATCAATGGAATAGGCAGAGTTAAAGATGGAGTGAAGAATCTGTAACTGATGGCTGGATGTGACAAGATCCTCAAGGAGCCGGAAGGAAATGGGTGAGACGCAGGGGTGAGTCCCAGGTATGGGAAGAAGGAAATACAAGGATGGTTACAAATAGAGGAGATTGTTGTTAGGGGCAGGAAGGAAGCTTGGGGAGTCTACTGCAGATTGCCTCTGTTCCCAGTGAGTCTGAAAACAAGGTCATCACCTGTCGTCACCTGTGCCCAGGCCTCAAGCTACAGAATGGGCAAGACAGCCACTGAGCGGAGAGATGAGGCAGGAGTCCAGGCCACCCGGGCCACGTTTCTTCTAGGCATTGCACTGCTGTGCTCCTCTGGTGCCGAAAATCAGGAGTTTCCTGTGCAACATAATACAAGTTTTACTGCATTATAATTTTCATTGCCTTTTAGTGTGTTAACCAAATAACTACAGTATTGAATGCAACTTCTACTTTGTTTAACTGATTCTTCTCTTCATTTTTAGTTAGAAATCCTGTGTTCTGTCAACATTCTCCAGTTTATATTCATTGCCTTAAGACTGGACAAGATCATCCACTGGCCCTGGCTTGTATGTAACTTTTTAGATCCTTAAATAAACTTTTCTTTTTTATTATAAAAGTAATTGTGCTCATTACAGAAAACTTGGAAAAGACATATGAGCATAAGTAATAGACTAATAAAATCACCCGTAATCCCACCACTGGGTGATAACATGATTAATGTTTTTTTATTTCCTTGCTTTATACAAATAGTTGGGATCATACTGTATGTATACTTTTATATCTGCTTCTTTGTTTTAATATTGTGTTATAAGCATTTTCCCATGTAATAAAATATCTTTATAAACATAACTTTTAAAGTTTAATTGATGCAAAATATTCTTCAAATGCAATAATCAAACCATCCCATGATTTCTAAAATAGAATATTTCAGTTGTAGCCAGTATTTTATTACTTTAAATCATGCTGTACTATATATTTTTATACATAAAAGTCTTTGGCTTATTTTTTATTGTTTTCTTAGGAAATACTACAGAAACAGCATTATTGGGCTAGAGGGTAGGAACTTTTTGAGGTTCTTAAGTACATATACTGCACTACCAACTTGTTTTTCAAAATGGTGTGCCAATTTACATGCTGGCCATGAGTGGAGCCCTAACTCATGCTTCTAAACTGTGACTTCAGTTAATGGTTGTTTGGTTAAAATTAACTGTGGATAGATGGATGGAGAGATGGATGGAAGGAAGGATAGGTAGATAGATAAGTGGTTAGCTATAAACCAGAGAATACAGTATGGTTTCAACTTTTATATGCATAGAAAGAAGATTGAAGACAAAGGCAGAAGAGTTCCATTGCCTCTGGGAGTTGAGTGAGGTCAAGCTAGTATTTTTGTTTTTATCTTATCTGCTGCTTGATGTATATTTTTGCATACAAGACAATCTCTGCATTAAACATAGTTTACCTTTTTCTAAAAAAGAGTTGAAAACTATAGTACAAAAAGAAAATATTCATTTGGAGGCAGGGAAGAAAATAAGAGAACATAAATAGACGCCAAAATTAAAGTAAAGATGGGATTTATCACTTCTGCCCAAGTCTTTAATGAAATAGTCATAATCAAAAATATTGTTCAGGCACCCATCCTACATCTTTAGGGTGCTATATGTGCAGAATGGTAATTGGTTTCAAAACTGTCTCTATTGTGGCATGGAGGAAACAAGTCTAGACAAGACCACATTTTTAATATAAGGTAAAAAAAAAAAAAACAAGATTAGGAATTTTGAATGCTTTCTTCAAGTGAGCAGAGGGATGTTTCCACCCTCATCCCTGTGCAGATCCCAGCGGATGAAGAACTCTTATTGCACATTTACCACAGTGAGCAAGAGACAGCAAGTGAGGCTGTTGAGATCACTCACACTCCACCCATGAAGGGAGTTCCAATAAAGGAGAGGCCTGTCACAGATGTGCTATAGAAGGAAGAAGACAGGCTGTGTGCGGGGGCTTTCAGCAAAACCTACAGTCAAGCTAGTCAGAAGGATTAAAACTCATGTACCGACTCAAATCATAAATAGATAAGTAAAATGTAGAACTATAGAACTGTTAGAAGAAACCATAGGACACAATCTTTGGGGCCTGTAGTTAGGCAAAAAGTACTTATAAATGGCAGCACGAATATAGTCCATAAAAGAACAAATCATAAATTTGAACTTCCTCAAAATTGAAATGAATGAGAAGACAGGCCACAGATTGGGACAAAGTATATGCAAAGCACATATCAAAACATTGACGAGTACCTAAAACATACAAAGAACTCTAAAAACTCAAAAATAAGAAAACAAACACCTAGTATAAAAATTGGCAAAAGCCTCAACAGATAATTCACAAAGAGGATATACACAAGGGGAATAAGCACAGGAAAAGATGCTCAACGTCATTACCCATCAGGAACAGGCAGGATGGGGTCCCCCCGCACATTTATCAGAATGGTGAAACTCAGAGACACTGACACGGCCAGGTAAGGGGAGGTGGGGCAATGATGCAGAGGAACGCGCACGCACCCCCAACACCAACACAAAAGCACAAAGGCACACCCAAAAACGAAAACGCAGTGGCAGATACAAATAAAAGGAAACGTACAATGGCAACCAGAACCAACACTCCCGCGCCTGGACCCTAAACAAAGAAAAACAAAAACACACAGAGAAACACAAACCCAAACCCCAGTAGCAGCAGCAGCCGCGTTAGCCAAAACCAAAAAACCAAAACCAACGGACAGGGACGGAAGCAAAAGCAAACCGTACACGCCCAGGAAGACCAATAACAAACAGAAAGGAAAAACAACAACACGCAGACAAAGACAACGACGAAGATCAAACACAGAAACATCATCCCCAGAACCAAAACGCAAAAGCAAAACAGGCGCAGGCAGTCCAACTACATAAAGGTAAACCACAACCAAAAGCAAAAGGACAGAAAAAAAAAAGAGCAGCCAGGGCCAAGGGTGAAGGGAGAGTGAGACAGCGAAAGGAGAACAACAACAGCAAGAAGGACAGGGACAGAGAGCGACACCGCCCCGCCCCCGCCCGCGACCATCAACACCTACACGAGAACTAAAACAAATGGAACACAAAGCAAAACAAACACAGTCACTGTGACAGAACCAAAAAAAAAAAAACAAAAAAAGAAAACGCAGAGCAAGAGCAAGAAGAAAAAAAAAAAACAAAACAGACCAAGGCAAACCCACACCCCCAAGCCTCAGCCCCCGCACGCGCACGAGACAAAGACAAGCTCGTACGACAAGAACAGAAACAGAACCAAAACGCGCATGGGCACAGGGACAGGGAAGCAGTACCAGCCCAGCACCAACATCACAAGGCCAAGAACACAAACACAGCCCCGGGAACCCCAAGCACAGGAACCTGAACGGGACCCGGACCCAAGCCCAACCCCAAACCAAAACCACCAACAGCAAGAAACGGAAACGGAGAAGCAGAAACGGGGAGGGGGGAGGCCAATGACAGGGACAGAGCCAGAGCCAGAGTAAGAAGAAGAAAGAGAGAGACAGCAACAACAGCAGAGGCTGGGGGCCAGATGCAGGGCTGTCGCGCAAGGAGGAGGGACTGACTGACTGACTGATGACAGAACGTGTGTTTCCCCAGCATCAGGCCCCGTAGCCAGCAGACTGTACCTTCTCTTTCCCGCGCTGTCCCCACAGCAGTCCTGGGAGGAGGGACCGTCCTTATTCAGGCTGGCGCTGTCTTAACTGGAGAGACCCAGCAAGGTGTGGACAATGCCTTCCACCGGAAGCTGGGGTGGAATCTCTAAAGAGACTTCTTCTCCCCTCCTTGCCTCAGGTTGTGTGTGTTCCTCTGTGGATTCTCATGTCCTTCCTGTGCCTGGTGGTCCTCTATTACATCGTGTGGTCCGTCCTGTTCTTGCGCTCCATGGACGTGATTGCAGAGCAGCGCAGGACTCACATAACAATGGCCCTGAGCTGGATGACCATCGTCGTGCCTCTTCTCACTTTTGAGGTGAGCTTTCTAACTATGGGAAGCCTCTGCAGCCCCTAAGGTCCACCCTTCCCTCCCACGGCCTCCTGGCTACCTGGAAAGGCAGCCTGCTATCCCTCGAAATTGCAGCAAGAGCACGCCTCCAGGATAGGATGTCTGTCCAAGGAGAATGTCCTTTCCTTCTCTTGGGGGGCGGGCAGGGGCTGGCAGTGAGAGTGCAGCTTTCCAGTCCTGATGCGCCCGTATGTCTTGAGGTCCTACGTTTTGAAAGGGCGAGTTGGATATTGGATTTTCGTATTTGAGTTCTGTGGAGAATTCTAGAATGGCCACCATTGATCCTTCAAACAAACACCTGGAGGAATTTCCCATAAAAGTCCTGGGGCTGGAAACTTTTCATGTGGAGGGACTTTTGCTTAACCCTAGAGAGCGATGTGAAAGCTCATCTCATGGAAGTCCCTGAGGATGGGTGGTCTTTGGCCGAGACCAGAAGTGCTGACTTTCCCGCTTCTGGGAGCTCACTGGGCAGGGGCCATCTGATGAGGTGCAGCTTCCAAAGTTGTCCACTTTCCGTTGTTGTGTCAAAAGGACCTTGTCTGTGTCTCTCTCTTTAGATTCTGCTGGTTCACAAACTAGACGGCCACAACGCGTTCTCCTGTATACCCATCTTTGTGCCCCTGTGGCTCTCCTTGATCACGCTGATGGCAACCACGTTCGGACAGAAGGGAGGAAACCATTGTACGTACTCGGCATGTCAGAAGTCCTTCACATGTGTGTCCGTGGGGGTGCAGGGGTCCCTGAACTATGAAAGCATGAGTCTGAGGACCCTGAGTTAGAGGTTTATGGGGGAAAGCAAGGGCCGAGGAAGTTCTAGGACCTTCCAAGAGGAGGGCGCGCTGTCCCCTGGCCTACATCACGGCTTTCCTCCAAGCGCTCCCTGCGATTTGAGGGAGGAACAAACAAGGCAAGCAGCCTCTCACAGCTCCCCTTTCTTCCTCTGCAAAATTGGGATCAAGATACGTCCTTGCAGGGCTTGTGAGGAGTAGATGAAAAGTCCACATCTCCCACCTGAACCCCAAGATCATCCTAGGTCCCTTTTTCCCCTCCCCTTCCCCAGTGTCCTTGCTGACATCAGTGAGTGTGGCCAGGTGCACTTTGCATGCCCTCTCTTCCTCTCCTCCTGCACGCAGTGCCACACAGCTTTGAAACGATCTGTAAGGAGGGTCCCTTCCTCACGGGGCTGTGAGCTCCATCGCATGGAACCCCCGAGCACTGCCCTTCTGGAAGCCAGTGGGGTGAGAGCAGTGCCTAGACTGCAGCCAAGGCCATGCTTGCGGCTTGTGCCCTGGGAGAGCCAGCACGGAGCCGGCGGTTGGGTGGTGCACAGAGAGGAGGGGCGGGCCTTGCGGAAGTAGCTTTAGGGTGGCCCCTGGCCTGGACCAACACCTGCCTGCCCCCTTCCCAGATTCCACAGGGTGACAGAAATCCTCTTCTTGGATGACGCTCTTTGTCATTCAAGAGCTTATCCTGGGCATGGAAGATTAGAGGAAGAGAGCGAGCATGGTCTAGGTATTTGAGACTCACTAGGGCAGTGGTTTTCGAACTTTAGCACCCACCAGGATCCCTAAAGGCCAGGAAAAGTGGGCAGCCTCAGCCCACGCCAGCCCAACCCACAGTTTCAGATTCAGGAGGTCAGGGCTGGGGCCTGAGAATCGTATCCTGAACAAGGCCCTGGGGATGGTACCGCTGCCGTTCTGGGAACCCCACTTTGAGGACCCCAGAGCTAGAGGTCGTACTTTGGCCCCTTATTGGGTTGAGGCCCTGTCGAGTCTTCTGAGTGAGCTCTCTGGAGAAAATGGACTTCTTGTTCAGGAAAGAAAGGTAACGTGAAAGTCACTTGGGCCTAGCGTTTGAAAAAGAAAATTCTTATTTTTCAGGGTGGTTTGGTATTCGCAAAGATTTCTGTCAGTTTCTGCTTGAAATCTTCCCATTTTTGCGAGAATACGGAAACATTTCCTACGATCTCCATCACGAAGATAATGAAGAAACTGAAGAAACCCCAGTTCCGGAACCTCCTAAAATCGCTCCTATGTTTCGAAAGAAGACCAGGGTGGTCATCACGCAGAGCCCTGGAAAGTATGTGCTGCCCCCTCCCAAATTAAACATCGAAATGCCCGATTAAACGCCACCTCGGGGGACAGCACGTATGTGAACGGGGACGCACGCTCTCTCCACCTCCCTCTGCCGCCTCTTCACCCACGGCCCAGCCCCGGAACTGGAGCTGGGTCTCCAGGTACGTCCATCTCATGCCTTGTTTGCATCCAACGCCTATCAGCCACTCAGCACGAAGGGACGCAGAGCTGACAGGTGACCGGCCAGGGTGTGTGTCAGCGGACCTGGCTGCCAGGGAGAGTGGGAGACGGAGCACCGATTTACATCCGTCTGGGTGGGAGCCTTAGGCGTTTGGTCATCCCCGTCGGACCCAGGGGGGTGGCTGGCTGATGAGCCCCGCAGAAGGGACATCTCTCTGCACGGCTGGTTTTCAGAGTGCTGAAAGTTCTGATCCAAAGTGTTGTTCCAAAATGTATTTTCCCACAGGGCCAGCCCCCACGTGCAGCTACCAGTTGTCCCGGTCTTGGCGTAGTCAGTAGGAACTATAAGGATGTCTCTAATGCACCACGTGTTTAGACACAGCACAGTCCTCCTTTTTCCTGTTCCTACTGTGGAAGTAGTTTCTCTCTGGGCATGCTGACAGCAGTTTTTAAGAGCCTCATGGGTGAGCCCTTTCTAATGGAGTCACTCCATGCCTGTATAGTATTTATACAAATATTTTAGCATCGTCATATACGGTGTTAATGCCTAGTTCTGTACAGTATACTCTGTTAAAGTATTTTTTTACAAGCTTCTGCTGGATACCAGGTGTTCCGCTACAGAAGTAGAAGCCGGGGGCATGCCTGCCCCACCCCAGCGGGGTGCCACGCCTTCACGGGACATTGCCCTTTCCGCCCTGGAATTCCTCCAGGTACTCCGGTAGCCCCTACTGCCAGAACAGCCACAGCAAGCAAGAAGTGGTTTGCGCTTTTCTGACGTTCTGGGAATATTGGTTAGCTGAAAAACCTGTAAGGCGCTACTGGACGCCAGGACACTGGAGGATGTTGCCCAGAGCAGAAATGGCGTCCGTGTTGAGACTCAAGCTTTCTGTCTGCCAGCAACAGGGAGGCTTTACATAAGGCGCGATGCTTTCACAGGTTGAGTGCGGATTCTCCAGGCACCGCGGGTACAGCCGTGAGTCACATGCTACAAATGAGATATCCTCCTGCCCGAAATCAAATTGGTCATTCATTTAAAAGAGGGTAAAAGCGGGCGTCGATATACTCAGCCGGGAGAGAGGTGTGCAGTGTTAACGCGGCAGCTGCTCACCGGCCTAAGTCGCTTTAATTCCAGTCCAGCACATACAGGCCTCCTCCCTGCAATGCTCCTCCAAGGAGCTTGTTCTGTTTAGGGTAAGGGGGAATGGAAAGGTGTAGCCTTACCTGCTCAGTGTGTAAAAAGTGTAACTAAATCCACTATTTTTACTCTCTTAAGCTGTTCAATAAACTGGCTCTTCATTTCACACGGGCACTGTGTGCATGTCCTTTTGTTGGTGGTCCGGCAAACCGGAATTGTTCTCAGCCAGAGCAAAGGGAATCCCTAGCTGCCACAGGCAGCCGAGGCTGGCCGGGGTGGGCGAACATCAACATCATTAAGCTCGGTGCTCAGAATCAAGTGGGGGAGTTTGTGGACAGGTGGCCCCGTATGTGGGGACACTGTGTGACACAGAGGCTGCTTTGGATGGAGGCCTCTCCCTTGACCTGCCAGCACCACACCCGGGAGGAAGGATGGCAGAGATGGAACGCGGGGCATAAACCTGCACGCACCTCTCTGGAGATGTCGGCTAAAGAAAATAAAATGTGCGTGAAGGCCGGTGGCCAGATGCCTTGTCACACTGTGACCACGAAGGCCCAGGGTGTAGAGGAGTGTCTCCGCTTGGCGGGTCAGGGGGCAGGGCCCGTATGAGTGCAGGCTGAGGGAAGGTGGGAAGAAGGCCACCATCTGCCATTGGCTGTCTCCTGCCCAGCAGTATGGGTGTGTTAGGAACATCTCTGTGGAGAACATGCCAGGGTGGTGACAGTGTTAAAAGCATGGTGTGGCTGCAGCCGGAACCACGGGGACCATGCTAGACTTGGATCCGTGCTTAAAAGCATCAATCCTATGCTGTGGGGTGTGGGCCAGGGTCCCCATCAGCGAGCCCTGACTTCTTTAGTCAGTGCTGCACTGTGGTCCTGCCTGGCCCCAAGACCTCTAGGACAAGTAGACAAGGGGACAGTCCATGATCTGCACCTACAGTATAGCAGGTCACCGGAGACACTAGTGTGTACCAACATCATCTTTCCCATCGAAATGACTCTGTGTGGACCAGAAAGTTGACATACTGACAGGTCACTCGTCTGGCCTGGCCTGGCCTGGCCCTTTATTCAATCATGCGCTGGGTGTATTGTGATGTCACCCCAAGCAGCCTGAGCTCCTTTGTGATGCCCGCAGCTGCGTTATTACCAGGGGTGCTGCTGGCTGTGCCACACTCCCGGGCTTACATGACCGAAGGACGAGCATCACTTCTTATTGCGAGATGTGAGGAAAGCGCTGGGGGCTGGGGGCACAGCTCGCAACGGTGCCTTTTCCTCCAGAAGCAAGGGCTCCCCCAAGGAATGCAGAGAAGGACCGCCATCCAGCAGAGCCGTCCCGTGCCTGGGACGACCCGACGGCCACTGGGTGCCCTGACATCAGGCCACTGCTTGAAGAAATTTCTTTCTGAGCTGTGGCCGAAGAGCCTTTGTTGAGACGGCCGTGCCCTATCTATGACATCCCATGCGTGGGAGACGGAATCTCCTCTCCCTCCCCTTCCAACAAAAGCTGTGGAGGATCGTCCACAGCAGTCAGTTTGCATCCCTTGGGTGGGATGACGGCGGCACTTGAGTAGGGATCAGTGAAAAGCTGTTTCAAAAGGAGACGCTGGAAAGGTATGGCCCCAACAAAGGGTTTGAAACACATGGTATGGAGAGCTGCTCCGCCAGCTAAACCTCTACAGCGTCAGCAAAAGGGGTCAGGACATTCACACTTCCCTCTGCCTTGCCAACTTTTTCACTGAAGAAAGACCAAGTCTGTATCATGAGCAAGGAAGCAGACAAGAAACCTCGTGAAGGCCTGCGGCAGTGGGCTCTGAGGTCAGGTGGGGTGACAGTCCCAGGACCACATCATGAAAATTGGGTGGCCTGGGTGGGGTACGGAGCCACTCCTGTGCCTGCTTCCCCCTCTGGGTGGTGGTGACATTAACTGAGTAAGAATTCACTGGGGGAAAGGGCTGAGAACGGTGCCAGCCCATGTCTAGTGCATAAAAGATCAGGGCTGTTAAGTCATTCGATCTGCATGTCCTCCTCCTCCGGAGAAAAAGAATGTCACCTGGCAGTTGATGGGTCCCTATGACTCCATAGTGCTTTAATGCATAACAGAGGTAGGTGTGGGCATCTGTTCCTGTTAAAATATCAGCGTCCCCATGACCGGCATCTGGATAAGAGCTAAACTGAGAGCATTTAAGGGAGCCTGCCGAAGGTGGCATAGACATGCCTGCTTGCCTTGGTCCTTGGGCCCGGAGGATGGAAGAGCCAGTGCCCTGGTCTCCCAGCCAGGGGTGAATTCTGTTCCTAGCTGACACGCCCAGAATCTTCTTCACTCCCAGGCTGAAACTTCAAAGTCCCTTTCCCTTGGCCGTGTACACTTCCTAATTTGACATTTTTAGGCATTTTCTAAGGCTGAAACGCTCGTCATAAGTTGATGCATCTTCAAGATGTAAAATGGGTCCACAGCTTCTTTTTGGGACTTAACCTTGTGTCCCAGGGCCACTAGAGTTCTACTGCACTGGGGCCTAGGTCATGGGTAGTTGCAGTTAACTTGTCACATGGAGTTTCCTATTCTTTTGGAACTTTGAACCGCAGTTACAGTGCTATTGCAATGTCTACCTCGTGAGAGACTCCCTGACCTCGCTAGGAGATGAAGAGAAGCGTGGGCATTACATCTGCATTAAGGCAGAGGGAGAGCAAGCCAGAAGCCGCGCAATACCCTCTGGCACCCCCAGCCACAGAGCACCTAGAAGATCGAACATCTCTGAATGAGGACAGCCAGGAGATACCAAAGAACCAAGACCCTGACGGTCCCACCAGGCAAATCAGGAGCGAGTCTGCTCTGTGGGCAACTCCCTTGAGGAATGACGACCTCCAGTAGCCCAGAGGGCTGAAGAGCAGCCAGAGGGCGTCTAGGTGCATGTCTCCACGGTGGCAGATGTCACTGTGCCTGAAGAGGTCCTCTTTGTCTGTTTTGCCCTACCTTCCACCCGGATGAACCCTTACAGGCCGTGCCTCCCAGATCGTCCACGTGCACTCCACACAGCTCCCGTTGTCTGGATGCCTGTGCCCGTTGTGGCTGCTGGGCCTGCTGCCTCCATCGCCATGTTCCCTCATCCCCGACTTTGTTCCACTGCTGTCCCAACTGCTGCTGTGTCTCAGAGTACGTGCCAGCTGCCGAAGGGCCCCAGGTGTACCCAGACTATGCCGACCTCCACAGATACACGAAGGCAAGCACTGGGTGGGAACATGTGCTGGTCAACGAAACCTATCAGAAAATGAGGAGTTCTTTGTCTGCACAAAGTGGTCTCGGTCTCTGCCAGTTTTCTTTCTTTGCAGTCAGGTACCCCCCTCACATGTCTTTTGCTTTTGTGATAAAGACTTCAGTGTAACAGCCCTCCCGGGCCTAATGCAGGTACCTAGTAGATACTCAAGCAGGGTCTGGGTTTTATTAAGCACCTCAGACATTCTGCCTCCACTCATTAAAAATTATCTTGAAATGATCGGCAAGTACAAAGACTGAGCATTGGTGTCTGAGTGCTCACAGTGACCCCGTGTTCCTGGCTATCCAGACAAAATTCTCTGTCATAGTGGTGCCTTCATATAGCAGGATCTTCACCTTACATACAGATGAGATCAAGTCTCACTTGCAGATGGCCTAAAATTGCCCTAATGGTTAGATACAGAGGTGAGAGACACTGCCAACGAGTCCTGTGGTTTTGGGGTTTTCTCTCTACAGGGTGCTAGATGGTGTCTGGGTTACAGGATTTATGTTGGACTTTTATGCCACGTTCTAGGTCTGGTGACTTTTTCTTTCTTCTTTCCTTCATCCCCTCCACTCCTCTTTTCCTTGATTTTTTGGTTTTCTTGGAGCCCAACATTTATAGGATGTCATGTTTCCACTTAGGAAGCAACTTTGTCTGGTCGCTTGGGGCATCTAACTTAGAACACATGGCGTCGTCAGTGAGCCTCTATAAAGTGTGGTTTGTCTCAATGATCACAGCACATAAACTTTCAAGTTCTGTCTGTAGAAATAATTGGGTATAGAGACTCACAGAGCTCCGAAATCAGGTCTTGGAGAGAGCCCGGACACCGATGCACCAGAACCCAGTGGTATCCCTCGCCTTTATTTCTACTTTGACAGCAGGTAGAGAGTCCTGGGAGAAGCAGGGAGAGTCGATGAGAGAATGAAAACATGTACATGGATTAATCCAGAGCCCAGAGATGGTCTGCAGGTGGATCCCCCTGTCTCGGCCTGCCCAGTTATAAACTGGTGCTCATTAACTAATGGGTGCCAGTCACCTTTCGGAGATTCATCATTTGTGAGCTCCTTAACTTTCAAGAAGTACAATTTCTTATCTCTTTCTTGGACTTACATATGCCTACTGATCTTGAATCATGCAGAGATCCTGCTGCTTACAAACATTTTCCCTAAAAATGTACACCCCTGTGGTCCTTGCTTACGTGTAAATCTATATAGAAAGATGCACATTTGCCAAATGTGATCGTGAGTTATTTTCTTTTCAAAAAAAGTTAGCGATATTTTTGGTTGTCATGACTGGGCTGTCGCTCCTGGTTTCTAATAGGTAGAAAGGAGCCAGGGATGCTGCCAAGCAGCCTACGATGCCCAGGACACCGCCCCCCAGTGCAAACAACTGGCCAGCCCCAAAGGGCAACAGTGCCGTCCATGGGAGAGAGAACTGCCCAAGAGCGTAACCTGCGTCCCCACCTCTCTCGCCTTTCCTCACCCTTCCGCTGGATACTGTGCACACGGACTCAGTTTCCCAGGCAGGACTGAACTGAGAGAAAACAATCCATCCTCCCTCTCCCAAATGTAAACAACAATCAAGAAGTTCAGGTAAATGCGATCGTGAAATCAGGTAAACCTGACAGTTCAGGTAACCGTGGTGATAGAATCAGGGCCACTGATAGGCACTTTGCTTCAGAGAGGTACTGGGCTTTTGAAGACACAGGATTTGAGGTTTCGAAAGTCTGAACAGCTCTCATGAAGCAGCGAAATTGCGGGTGACAAAGAATCACCCCCGTTTCCTTGTTCTCAGCTACATTTCTTAATTTTAAATCCTTAGCTTTGTCTCAAATTCTTAAACTCTCACATTCTTAATTCACCAGCTAAATTAAAACTGAGTTGGCAGAAGAACAGTTTCAAGCCCTTGGACCAAACCTGGCTTAGCTGGTTGCTGGGACTGACCCTCCCTGCTACTCTGGTGAGCGAGCCCTGTGTGGAAGAAAACCAATCTGGGCTTGCTGTGACCCTTCCCGAAGAGAGGCCTTGAAATGACTCAGGCTCCACCCGCTGGCAGGCGGCCCTGGGTACAGGCCACAGTCTCGGTCTTTTCCACATACACACCACTCTCCTAACACAATCAGGTTCTTTGGCCTGAGCACAAAGTACAGAGTGCTGGATTCAGGTTCATAGCATTTAGACAGGGGAGAGCCTCAGAAATGGCCGAGGGAGGGAAGGCCTCGTATTGCCAGAGAGACACAGAGCAGACCAGGCCCTGGCAGTCAGGGCCAGCAGCTGCCTCAGCGGGGCCCTGTGCCAACCCCAGAGCCTCTTCCCTCCTGGATCGACCCCAGTCTGAGCTGCTCTCCTGGAGCACCACAAGTTCCTGGGCACCTCTGGCCTCCTGATGGCACTGGCGTTCGGTCATTGCAGGAAGAGTCACTCACAGGGTTGAGAGGAGACCTGGGTGACATGCGTTGCCAGGCTCGCGGGAAGCCCTGTGGACAGGCCCCGGGGTAGCCATGTGCCAACCTCCACCTCCTCTGCCCCAGGTGAATGGGCAGAACGAACGGGTACTTGGAACCAGCCAGTCACAAGTTCCTGAATCCCCTGAGCCCGCCTTAGGGATTATGCCCAAAAGTAGGCTTTTCAGACCACTTGGGAAGAAAGCACTTGGGGAGTGAGGGCACAGCCTTTCGTTTTCCTAACTGCCCTGTGCCTCAGCGATCTACCAAGGTGCTCCAGGCAGCCTGTGAGTGCTTGCTGACCGAGGCTCAAAGCCCTACACTCTTACCCTCCTTGTTGGATGTCAGCATCTCCACCTTCCTGCTTGAGTGAGGGTGAGGCCCACAAGCGAGGCGGCAGGGAACCGGGGCGACCAGTGGTAAGTACTGAACCAGAGGATAGATGCAGGAGGCAAAGCTGAAGGTGCGCCACCCCTGGATCAGTGGGAGAAGTTGGCTCTGAGATGTTCAGCCCATGCTCTGGTTGACAGAAGCCCCTCCTCACTAGAGAAAGGAGGGCTTCTGTCCGGCATATCCAAGTTAGCCAGCTCGCATTTCCAGCACTCTTCGCTCCTGAGTAGGGAGGTGAGACAGGGCACCTCACACGCATCTTGGGGAAGGCAGAAATGAATATTCCCCGGATGGTCAGCACTTAAGCCTGTAAGGGCACGTTTTCACATGGACCTTTCTCACTGGTCCTTTTCCAATATGTGTCGCACATCTTCTTGCTGTCATGCGTAGGCACTATGTGGAGCACTTTCTCCATCATGGCCTGGGACTTTCAGGACACAGGCACGGTGAGTCCTGGGTGATGATGGCTCGCAGATCCCTCCAGTGGCCGGTGTGACGTGAGTGTGGAGGCCGAAGATCAGCCTGGGTGCAGGACGCCTCTATCAGTTGCTGCCATGCTACCCTCGGGGGCTGCCTGGCTTCATACCCACATTCAGAAATGCCATGAAGACTCAGCATGACATCACACATAGACGTCCCTAAATCACAGCTGCCCCTTACTCTGGAAAGGTGCTGTGTCCCAGCTGCCTGCCAGATGAGGACAGGAAGCAGTGAAATCACCGCACCAGGGAGCCTGGAAGAGCACAGAAGGAGAAATTGTGCACCAGCAGCAGATCACAGGCTGCAGAGGGCCTGGGGAGGGGGCAGGGGAAGAACCCCTTGGCTGTCAGGGAGAAAGGGTGATGCAAATGGGCTCATTCACAAATTTCCACAAGAATGGGGTGGGTCGAGGTGGGTGAGTTGAGCCCGGGTGCAAGCAAGGCTACTCTACCAGCCAGGGAGCCCCACTCTGTCCCCTGGTGGCAGGTGGTTATCTCTGCCTCACGCATTGGTCCAGATCCAATAGCTGGTGGAGGTCAAGAAGATCACTTGAGAACCACTGACAGAAGACTAGATGGATGAAGCAAAAACTGACAGAATTGAAAAAGACAATCCTACAATACGCCCTGCTGTGGACTGCATTTTGTCTC
>NW_012151763.1:426531-435659 GCF_000956105.1 Propithecus coquereli
GGTGCATGCCTGTAGTCCCAGCTACTCGGGAGGCTGAGGCAGGAGGATCGCTTGAGCCCAGGAGTTTGAGGTTGCTGTGAGCTAGGTTAACGCCATGGCACTCACTCTAGCCAGGGCAGCAGAGTGAGACTTTGTCTCAAAAAAAAAAAAAAATGCAACATAACAACAGTTATGGGATGCAGCAGCAGCAGCAGTGATAAATAGGGACCTGTACCTGCCTACTTAAAAAAGCAGAAAGCTCTCAAATCAATAACCTAACTTTCAACATTTGCAAACTAAAAAGAGCAAACCAATGCAAAAAAAGCACAAAGAAGGAAATAATAGACAAGGAATAAATGAAATAGAACAAACTACAATAGGGGAAATGGATGAGACCAAAATTTGTTCTTTGAAAAGGTCAATGACATTGACCCACCTTTAGCTGGATTGACCAAAAAAAAGAAAGGAGACTAAGATTAATTATGTCATTTTGAAAGGCTATATACTGTACCATTCCAGTTCTATGACATTCTGCAGAAGGCAAAGGTACAGAGACAATAAAAGGATTAGTGATAGACAGGGCTTCATGGGGAAGGGAAGAAGGGTTGAATAGGTGAAGGCAGGAGATGTTTTAGGTCAGTGAAAGGATTGTGAAGGACACTGTAATTGTGGATCCCTGACATTATGCATTTGTGAAAACCCATTGAACTTTACAGCACAAAGGGTGAACCTTAATGCATTCACATTTAAAATGCACATTTAAAAAACTCATGCAGAGGCAGGGCACAGTGGGTCACACTTGTAATCCTAGCACTCTGGGAGGCCAAGGCAGGAGGATTGCTTGAGCTAAGATGTTCGAGACCAGCATCAGCAAGAGAGGGAACGTATCTCTACTAAAAATGAAAAAATTAGCTACTGCACACCTATACTCCCAGCTACTCGGGAGGCTGAGGCAGGAGGATCACTGGAGCCCAGGACTTTGAGGTTGCAGTGAGCTATGATGATGCCACTGCACTCTCACTGGGGTGACAGAGTGACACTAGGTCTCAAAAAAAAAAAAAAAAATCATGCAGGAAGTCAGAGGAATGCCAGGAAGAAATGCAGTGTGCCAGAGGAATCTAAGTGCACTACAAATGTACGAAACAACCTCAGTGGAGGGGATGGGGGAAAAGGTGCTGACCTAAGTAGCTTTGGAAGTGAGGAGAGTCTGTAAGACTAAAGGCACAGGGAACTACACAACCATCGCATTCTTGCTCATAAAGCTGCTGACCATGAGGGCAACAATTGTGCCATGAAGTTAACAACCACCAAGTTAACAATTCTGATACTGCTGTTCAGGTATACCTGAAGTGAATAAGTGGGAAGATCGACAATGGGTGGTGGGAGGCAGCTTTCTCAGTGTCGAAGTGGGACTTTACTTATAGACAAGGGGAGGAGGCACATATAATGAGCAGGGTATTCAGTATTAACTTTAGTATGAACTCTCAGCAAATTTTTAAAAAATCAAAATTACACAATGTATCTTGTCAGTCCACAGTGGAATAAAAGCCAGGAATCAATTTCAAGAAGAACTCTCAAAACTACACAAATATGTGTAAATTAAAGAACCTGCTCCTGAATAAGCTTTGGGTTGATGATGAAATCACAGTGGAAATTAAAAAAAAAAATTTGAATTTAATCCCAATTGCAACGTGAGCTGCCAAAATCGCTGGGATACTGAAAAGGCACTGTTAAGAGGGAAGTTGATAGCACTGACTACATTAAAAAAAAAAAAAAAACAGAAAGATCACAGATTAAGAACTTAATGTCAAACCACAGGGAATTCGAAAAATAACTCACAGTTAGGAGAAGGCGAGGAATAAGAAAGATAAGAGCAGAACTAAATAAAATTGAAACAAAAAAATTACAAAGGATCAATGTAACAAAAAGTTGGTTCTTTAAAAAGATAAACCAAATTGACAGACCACTACCTGGAATAACCAAGAAGAGAATAGAGAGGACTGAAATAAGATCAATCAGAAATGAAAAAAGAGATACAACAACTGATACCACAGAAATACAACAGATCATCTGCGACTACTCCAAACAACTATATACACACAAACTAGAAAAGCTAAAGAAAATAAGTTAGTTTTTGGAAACATACAATGTCATAAGTTTTAATCAGGAATAAATAAAAATCCTGAACAGACCAATAATGAGTAGAAAGATTATATCAATAATCTCCCAAGAAGAAAAAAAGCTCAGGAGAAGAAGGATTCACAGCTCAATTCTACCAGACCTTAAAAGATGAACTGGTACCAATCCCACAGGAAGTGTTCCATAATGTTGAGAAGGAGGGAATGCTCCCTAACTCATTCTACAAAGTTAGTATCACAGTGATACCAAAACCAGGAAAGGACACAACAAAAAAAGAAAACTACAGACCAATGTCCTTCATGAACATAGATGCAAAAATCATCAACAAAATACTACCAAACAGAGACCAACTGCACATCAAAAAAAATAATAATTCACCATGATCAAGTCATCCCAAGGATGGTTCAATATACAGAAATCAAAAAATGTGACTTACCACATAAACAGAATTAAAAACAAAATCCACATGATCATCTCAATAGATGCAGAAAAAGCATTTGATAAAATCCAGCACCACTTCATGATAAAAGACCTTAAGAAACAAGGAATAGAAGGAATATATACCTAAAAATGATAAAAAGCCATATATGACAACCCACAGCCATTCATTCTGAATGGGGTAAAGTTGAAAACATTGCCCCTAAGAACTGGGACAAGACATAGATGCCCATTGTCACTACTTCTATTCAATATAGTTTGGAAGTCCTACCCAGAGCAATCAGGAAAGAGAAAGAAATAAAAGGCATCCAAGTCAGAAAACAGGAGGTCAAATTCTTCCTGTTTGCTGATATATGATCTTATAACTGGAAAACCCTAAAGGGTCCTCTAAAATACTCCTAGAATTGATAAATTCAGTAAACTCTCAGGTTATAAAATTAATGTACACAAATCAGTAGTATTTCTATACACTAATAACATCTAAACTCAGGATCAAATCAAGACCTCAGTATCATTTACAATAGCTCCAAAGAAAATAAGTACCCAGGAATATACTTAAGGAAGAACATGAAAGATCTCTACAAAGGAGAGCCCTACAAAACACTGCTGAGAGAAATCACTGATGACACAAAAATACAGAAAAATATCCCAGGCTCTTGGATTGAAAGAATCAATATTTTTAAAATGTCAGTTCTGCCCAAAGTGATTTACAGATTCAATGTAATTCCCATAAAAATACCAAAACCATTTTACACAGAATTAGAAAAACAATCATAAATTTCATATGGAATCCAGAAAGAGCCCAAATAGCCAAAGAAATCTTATGCAAAAAAAAAATCTTGAGGCATAGCAATACTGACCTTAAATTATACTACAAGGCTACAGTAATCAAAACAGCATGTTATGCTACCAGCCAGGTTGAATGTTCCAAAAAAATTAAAAATAAAATTAACAAACAGCATCTTAGTGGTATAGAAGTAGACACATAGATCAATGGAACAGAATACAGAACCCAGAAATGAAACCATATACGTATAACCAGCTGACCTTTGACAAAGCAGACAAAAACACAAACTGGGGAAAGGGCACTCCATTCAATAAATGGTGCTGGGAAAATTCGAGCGCCACATGCACAAGAATGAAACTGGATCCCTATCTCTCACCATACACACAAATTAAATCAAGATGGATTAAAAACTTAAATGTAAGACCTGACACCATAAAAACTCTTGAAGAAAACTTAGGAATAACTCTTCTGGACATTGGTCTAGGAAAAGAATTTGTGACTAAGTTCCCAAAAGCAAATACCACAAAACCAAGAATAAATAAACAGGACTTAAGCTAAAAAGTTTCTGCACAGCAAAGAAATAACCAATATAGCAAACAGATGACCTACAGAAAGTGAAAAAATATTTTCAAACTATGTATCTGACAAAAGACTAATATCCAGAATTGACAAGGAACCCAAATAAATCAAGAAAAAAACAAATAGCCCTGTTAAAAAGTGGGCAAAATACATGAACATTCTTCAAAAGAAGAGAAACGAGTGGCCAAGAAAGATGAAAAAATGCTCAAATCACTAATCATCAGGGAAATGCAAATTAAAACCACAATGAGATATCACCTTACCCTGTCATAATGGCCATTATTAAAAAGTCAAAAAAACAACAGATGTTGGCATGGACGTGGTGAAAAGGGAATGCTTATATACTCTTGGTGGAAATGTAAATTAGTACAAACTCTATGGTAAACAATAAGGAGATTCCTCAAAGAACCAACAGTTTATGTACCCAAAGGGAAATAAGTCATTTTCTCTAAAATACACATCCACGCATGTGTTTATCAGAGCACAATTCACAATTGTAAAGGTATGAAATCAATGGAATCAACCTAAGTGTCCAACGACTGAGGCATGGATAAAGACAATGTGAGATACACACACACACACACACACACACACACACACACACACACACACATACACATACACACAACAAGGAATATAACTCATCTGTAAAAAGAATGAAATAATGTCTTTTGCAGCACAGCAACTAGAATGGAACTGGAACCAATTATCCTAAGTGAAGTATCTCAGGAGTGCAAAACCAAGTAACACATACTCATTTTCAAGTGGGAGCTAAACAATGGTTATACATGGTGATGCAGAGTGGTATAATAGACTTTAGAGACTCAAAAGGGGACAGGGGTGAGGGATCAAAAATTACCAAGTGGGTACAATTTACACACTTCAGGTGATGGGTACACTAAAATCTCTGACTTCACCGCTATACAATTCACCCATATAAAAAAAAAAAAAACAAAAAAACACTTTTACCCTCTAAATCTATTGATATAAAAAAAATAAAATTTCACTTTTTGAAAAGGAATAAAAAAGAAAGTACACAATTATAGCATATATATTTTTGCAAGCATGAACACTTAGATACTACCAGCAGTCACATGAGTATAGCAGGTATGAGCAGATGAACTGGAATTATAAAGAAATAGGTCAGAGCCTGGTGAGACCCGAGGCCCTTTCAGGTCCAGAGAGGGCGGGCCTCTGGCTCTGCCAGGCATCAGGGGCGGGACCCTGAGTGAGACTGAGGCCTCCCATCATCAATCCCGTTCTACCCCTGCTGTCAGCCCTGGGAAGCCCCTGTGTGGGGGGCCGGATGTGATGTCCACCAACTTGCCTCTAGGGGGATGACAGAGGTGAGGGCCTTGGTCTGAGGGGCAGACTTCAGATCGGCAGAGCAGAGAGGGCCCAGGTTCTGTGAGGAGTCAAGTGAGATGATGTGGGTGGACTGAGGGGGCCCCCACCGCAGATAGAGGGTCCCCAAATAATCCAACTTTGCCCCTGCTGTCAGCCCTGGGATGGTCCTGTGTGAGGGACCGGATGTGACGTCCACCAACTTCCGTCTGGGGGGCTGACAGAGGCGAGGCCGTTCGTCTGAGGTCCGGATTTCACGTCGGCGGAGGGGAGAGGGCCCAGGCTCTGTTAGGAGTCAAGGTGAGATGCTTAGGGAGGACCGAGGGCCCCATAGAATCACCCCTGCCCCTCCTGTGACCCTGGGAGGCCCCAGAACAAATTTCACCGTGAGACGCCTCCCGACTTCTGCCTCGGGAATCTGAGGGGTGAGGACGGAGGTCAACAGGGGGTGTGGGCCCAAGCCCTGCCGGGGTCAAGGGGAAGACACAGAGGGAGGACAGTGTGTACCTTACACTCCAGCACAGAGGGGGACCTCGGCCCTTTGCGGGGTGGCCAGATGTGTTGCGTCGTTGCTTCTTTCTTTGGGGTTGCAGGGACGGGAGGGCCTTGGTCCGAGGGAAGTTGTGACCTCAGCGGAGGGAGGAGTCTAGGGTCTGGCAGGAATCACGGGAAGAACGTTGGTGAGGAATGAAGGCATGAGGTACCCCCCTACTCCCAGGAAGGGGGCTCGCACATTGCCTGGCTTCCCTGTTTTCCGCCCTGGGAGGCCCCGGACAGGGTTGGCATGTGGCGTTGCTCTTTTTCTGCCACGTGGTTGGGGGTGCGGATTCTCAGGGAGGTGAGCACCTTGGTCTGAGGGGTGAGGCCAGCCAGCTGGGGGAGGAATCACAGGATCTCCCAGGCCTGAGGTGTGCACCCTGGTGAGGACTGAAGGTACCCCCAGCCCAGATAATAGGCATCCGCAGACTGCAGCTGTCTTGGACCGCATCAGGGGTGACCCTAAGCGGCCAGCACACTTCTACCAGGGAAGGAAGTTGGGGAATCCTCAGGGAGATGAGGTCTTGGTCTAAAGGGGGGATGTCTTCCCAACTCAGGCGGGATGGGGTAAGGAGGGCAGGCCCCTAGAGAAGGACTTCGGGAGCCCCCACCCCAGAACAGATGGGCCAGCCCCTGTTGTTAACCCTAGAGACCCTACACAGGTGTGAAGGGATATGGCACCTCCTCACTTTTGTTTCGGAGCTCCAAGGGAGTTGAGTAACTTGTTCTGAGAAGCTGACATCAGGTCAACACAGTCAACCCCATCTGGTCAACAGACACAGTGGTCCTAGATTCTGCCAAAAGACAAAGTGAAGACCCTGAGGGAGGACTGAGGGCACCCCCAGCCCACAACACAGACGGCACCCCCAGAAAGCTGCCCCTGCTCTGTTGAGAGCCCCGAAATGCCCGTGCAGGGCTGTCAGGCTGAGGTCCCCTCTCTCATATCTGGATCACTGGTCTCAGGGAGGTGAAGGCCACCATCTGAACGGGCTGCACTCCGGTCAGCAGAGGCAGGATCCAAGGCCCTGCCAAGAGTCAGGGTCAGGACTCAGGGGACCCTACTCACCCAACACACAAGACCCAGCCCTGCCCTGCCCCTCCTGTCAGCCCGGGAAAGACACAGGGAACAGTGGGTGGGTGGCCTCCCCTCACTTCCTCTTCCGCTGTCTGGTGGAGACAGGGCCTTGGTTTAAGGAGGTGGCCTCAGGTCCACCCTCCCTCCCAGGCCTTCCTAGGAATCAAGGTGAGGACTAGACAAGCTCCTCCCGCAGGACACATGGACTCCACTCAATCTTACTGTCCCCTCTATGGGAGGCCCCGGGCAGATGTGGCCAGATGTCTGGCCCACACACTGCCTTCTGCTCTGTATCAGGAATGGGAGCTTTTATTCTGAGAATTTCTCAGGACAGCAGAGGGGTCTGGTCTAGGGCCCTCCAGGCAAAAGGTGAGGGGCTTGAGTGAGCACAGTAGAGACCATCCACTCAAGGACAGAGGAAGGAACCCTACAGCACCCAGCCCCACCCACCGTCAGCCCTAGAGCCTTGCACTCTGCCTACCTCCTGTTTCCTCCTTCAGGTACTAGGGGGACAGGCCCACCAGGAGGACAGGAGCCGTGGGAGGCCCCAGAGCATCACCTAAAGAGAAAGCCTGTAGGTTGGTCTTTGTTAGATCCTCCAGGGTGTGGTTCTCACTGATGCCACTTACACGGTTCCTCTCTCCCCAAGCCTGTGGGTCCCCATTGCCCAGCTCCTGCCCACATTCCTGCTTGCTTCCCAACCAGAGCCATCATGCCTCGCCGCCACCGCCAGCATCATAGGATTCAGCGCCGCAGGCTTGAGGAAGGCCTTCGGGCCCAAAGAGAGGTGCAGGGCCTGGTGGGCGCACAGGCTCCCGGGGCTGAGGAGGAGGGGGCAGCCGCCTTCTCCTCTACTGTGACCCCGGGCACCCTGGAGGAGGCTGCTGCTGCTGCACCACCGAGTCCTCCCCAGAGTCCTCAGGGAGCCTCCTCCTCCCCCACTGGCCTGGCCTCCAATCCAATGTGTCACTCCAATGAAGGCTCCAGCAACCAAGAAGAGGAGGGGCCAAGCACCTCCCAGGACCTGGCAGACCCGGCGTCCGTGATGCAAGATACACTAGAAGAGAAGATGTCTGATTTGATTCATTTCCTCCTCCTCAAGTATCGAATCAAGGAGCTGATCACCAAGGAAGAAATGCTGAATACTGTCATCAAAGATTACCAAGATCACTTCCCTGAGATCTTCAGAGAAGCCTCCGACTGCATGCAGGTGGTCTTTGGAGTCGACGTGAAGGAAGTTGACCCTACCAGCCAGTCCTACATCCTTGTCACCTCCGTGGGCCTCACCTACTATGAGGAGCTGAATGATGCCCAGCGCTTTCCTAAGGCCGGTCTCTTGATCATCATCCTGGGCTTAATCTACTTGGAGGGCGACTGCGCTCAGGAGGAGGTCATCTGGGATGCGCTGGGTGCGATGGGGGTACATGCTGGGATGGAGCATTATATCTACGGGGAGCCCCGGAAGCTCATCACCCAGGATTGGGTGCAGGAAGGGAACCTGGAGTACCGGCAGCTGCCCAACAGCGATCCTGCGTGTAATGAGTTCCTGTGGGGTCCGAGGGCCCATGCTGAAACGAGCAAATTGAAAGTCCTCGAGTATGTGGCCAAGGTCAGTGGGTGTGATCCCAGATCCTTCCCATTCCTGTATGAAGAAGCTTTGAGAGATGAGGAAGAGGAGGCGTAAGCAGGAGTTGCAGCCAGGGCCGATGCGGAGGGGGGCAGGGCCAGTACACATCCAGGTCCCCTTCCAGCAGCTCCTCCTGCCCCATGAGAAATGAGTCCTTTCTTTACTCTGTGTTTGAAGAGAGCAGTCAGTGTTTTAATTAGTGGACGGCCCGAGTAGCTTAGGGAAACCACCAGTGCATAACCTTTTTGTGCTCCTGTGACATTTGGGTGACTTAGAAATTGATCTTTGTTTTCCTTTTGGAATTTTTCAAATTTTGTTCTTTTACATAGAAGATTTAATTAGCTTCAGCATCTAAGTTGGTGAATGATAGTGACCACACATGTAATTTTGCTTATCAAAACTAAGAGTTTGCTATTTTATAAAACAAATGAGGAGACCTTCCATTTCATTTTGTTGCTTGGAACAAGGTGGAATTGGAATTTCATTGCAATAGGAATTTTCTTGGAAATGTGAAAGAATGTTGCATTTAAATATATGGAGTGTGAAGTAGAGAAATAAAATTTAAAGACAGTTATTTCTTGGCATCTTATTCCTTTTCCTTATTCCTTTTTCTATAAAATTAA
>NW_012151763.1:445744-471556 GCF_000956105.1 Propithecus coquereli
TACTTATGCATCCGCGCACCTACAAAGCCGCGCACCTACAAAGCCACGCACTTACGTGGACACTCACGTACGCACGCACGGGCCCCTGGGAGACGCCATTTGACTCACTGGGCCCTCACACGCGCCGGGAGACGAGGTTGCGGCCAGCGGTCTGGAGACCCGCGGACTGGACGGCAGACCAGAGGAAGGAAAGGGCACTGGAGGCAGGAAGAGGAAGGGGAGGCGGCAGGACGAGGCCAGCCTGCAGCCCTGTGGGCGGCAGGGCTGTGACGGAGGGGGCGGAGCTGCAAGTGCTGGGGCAGGAGTCAGGGGCGGGACTACGGTAGGAGCAGGGCGGGACAGATGGCCGAGAACGAACTGGGGCAGGGGCCAATGCACAGCCTGGGGTGGAGCTGGGAGTGAGCAGTGCCCCGCTGGAGAGGGGAACGGAGGGGTCCACAGAGCGTTGGGGGAGGAGCAGGAGCTGGAGCCACGCAGGAGCAGGGCTGGCTTGTGGGAAGGGTGGAGGAGGAGCTAGTGAAGAGTTGTGGGAAAGAGCTGGAAAAGGAGGAGCTGCGGTGGACCTAGGGCAGGGGTGGTAGGCGGAGCAGGTCAGAGCTAGAGGAGGTGGAGCTGGGAGTGGAGAGGAGGGAGGAGCAAGGCTGGGCTGTGGGAAAGAGCTGGGGCGGCACCTGGTGAAGATCTGGCGGCTGGAGGAGCTGAGGGTGGGGAAGTGGGAGGAGCAGGACTGAGCTGTGTGAGAAGGGCGGAGCTGGGTGGGGGAAAGAAGCTGGGGGTAGATTTTTAAGAGAAGATGGGAGCAGAGCTGTGGGAGGAGCCAGGCATAGCTGCTGGAGAAGGAAGGTGGAACTGTGGGCGGAGCAGGACTGAGCTGTTGGGGGAGGTGTAAGGGGTGGAGCTTTGGGAGGAATCTGAGGGTGGAGATAGAAAACTAGCTGAGATGGAGCTGAGGGAGGAGCAGGGCAGAACTGGAGGAGGCTGCTTAGGTGCTGCACCCTTAGGCAAGAGTGAAAATGGCAACCCCAGGGGTCCTCAGCGACCTAACCGGACCCTCATTGTGTACCCCAGAGAGCACTCCAAAGGGCATGGAAGCTGTGAGAGAGGCGAGAAGTCTTGCCTGGGTCCAGGGAACTCTAGTCTGAGTCTTGCACCACAGGACTGATCCCCACCCCCACCCAGTAGGCTCTCCTTTGCCCCAGCTGCTGTGCCTGTGGGGTATGGAGGGACTGTCATTTTAAGACCTTTTTTACAAGTGAGGAGAAAAATCCCTACTCTGTATGTCCTGCTGCCACTCAGATCTAAGTTGCCTAAAACACAACCCAACTTCCTGGTCAAACCTGCTTTTCCTCTTCTTCAGCTCGGGCTCAGCCTTCCCTCAGTGCTGGCAGGCTTTGCTCCTTTGTCCCTTCCCTTCCCTACTCCCCCACATTGACTAGATAACCCACTTCCATGTCCCTACCTCTGAAGTACCTGATAAGAAAAAAATGCTCCTCTTCTGTGTCTGCACTGCTCTTCCTGAGTTCGGGTCTCACAGTCTCATGCCTGTGCTATTCCATGAGCTTCTCTAACCAGTCTGGAGGCTTCCTGTCTTTCCTCCCTCTGGCCTGTCCTCTACACTCCACTGGTTTAGTGTGGAAATTGCAAATTTATCCCCAGCAATCCCCTGTTGAGAACCCTGCTGGTTCCTTGAAATGGGAAGTGTGAAAAAAAAATAGGAAACCCTGGGGGGGCCTTCTCAAGTCCACACACCTTGGGGAGCTGCCCAGCTCTCTCCACCCTCGCTGCCTGACAGCCTAACACTCTTCAGAGTCACACTGTGCTGCATGGTCACTGGTCCCTGACCCAGCCTGCTCTCCCAGCACTCCTTGCTTTGCACAGGTGATTCCCATAGCCTGAAATGCATGCCTCCTCTTGCTCTGGCAAACTCTTGTCCTCCCTCAAGGCACAAGTATAAAGTTACATATACTTTTCCACCCCCAAGTGTTAAGGACTTTTGTCTCCAAGATCTGGTAGCATTTTGTGCCTTGCCCCCACACTCTGTCCATTAGGTTCTTGTAACCCAGGGTTGTAATTGCTCTCTGAGGGTCTGTGGCCTCTGCAGGGTCTCTGAGTTCCTTGAAGGCAAGGCCTTCGATTTACTCATTTCCATAAGCTGGGTGCCAGGACACAATAGCTGCTTAGTAAATGCTGAATCGGCAAAGGACTGCTTTCTCTTCTTTTCTAGTGAGATGTACCTATTCTCTCCTTGGAGGAGCTCAAGGAAACAAGAATGCTGGAGATGAGGTGAGGGGGAGAATTTCCCTCTTCATGGGATGTAGGCCTCAGGGCTACAAGGGACCTTAAGATCACCAAGTCCAATCTCCATCCATGCCGGTGTCCCCTGTTGGGTTCCTTCCCCCGTGAATGGTGGCCAGCTTCTGCTAAACACCTCAGAACCTCCTAGGAGCAGTTTCAAATCACAAGTGAGGGTTCCCTGAATGGTGGGCTGCTGTTGTTCCTCCTGTGTCCTGTTGTTTGAAGAACTACAACTTGCCTCATAAGCCAGATACTCATACATGGCTGCTAGCAGGGAAACCCATGGTTGTGCTATGAGGGCTCCCTTTTCTAACTCTCCTAGCTGCTCCTCATTTTCCTGTGCATGCTGAGAAATGCAGTGCAATTTACATGCTAGTGCACAATCTTCCCGAGTGGGAGCCAGTGACAGAGATCTGCTCTGTGGTCTGACAAGGAGAGGAAGTCCCAGGTTAGCAGCTGCAAGGCCAGTTCACAGCTGTGGTGGTGGGTGGGCCTAGAAAGAATGGCTTTGCCAGATTCCAGGTGGGGATAGGGGTGGTGTTTGGCTACCCCCGTGAAAGGCACCAGAATGCATCCCAGTCTTAATTTTCGTTACCAGTTACAAGTCAGCACCAAACCCGAAAATGCTCTGATTTCTGACCTCCATATCACATTCTCTTTACAGGCTGCTTCCACATCTCCTCTCATTAACAAAAGTCCTGGCAGGGACAGACCTTCTCTTCCTCCCACTCTGCTCATCTCTGGGAGGTCAGCCTGCACCTCCCCAGACTCATCCCACTTCTGCCTTCCACTACATGGCCCTCCAAGGGTGCACTGGAGCCCACAGGCAGCGTCAGCCAACTGTGGACAGGCAGTGCCTTCTCAGGTTCCTTGCTTTGCTCTCTTGCTGCTGCCGAGTCTTAGCTGTACCCCACTAACACGCACTCAACTGGGGCCAGGAGTGAGTCTCCTCTTCAAGCTCTGCTTCCTTCTCCAGATCTTGATTGCATCCCCATCATGCTACTGTCAACGGAAAAAAAGACCAAACTCTGTAAAGTAATTTTAAAGAGATTTACTCTGAGCCAAATTTGAGGACCATGACCCGGAGCCACGCCCAAGAGGCCTTGAGCAGTGGACTCGCAGAGGTTGGGATACAGCTTGGTTTTATACATTTTAGGGAGACAGGGGTTACAGGTGAAGTCATAAATCAATACGTGGGAGGCATACATTGGTTTGGCCCGAGAAGGTGGGCCATCTCGAAGTGGGGGCTTACAGGTTATAGGTGGGTTAAAAGATTCTTTGGCCTGTAATTGGCTAAAGACATGAAGCTTTGTGTAAAGGCTTGGAATGTTTCAACATAAGGAGCTCTTTATCAGAGATAAGCCACTGGACATAGATTTATTGTGTAAATTGAGGACCTGCAGGTTTGTCTTACATACCCTTAGGCCTGTTAATGGATTATAAAGGATGTCACCAAGAAGGGAGGGGGGCATGATAAGGCATGTCTGACCTCCTTCCTCCTGGCAGGCAATTTAGTTTTAGGGTATTCCTTTGGCCACGAGGGGGTCCATTTAGTCAGCCGGTGGGGGGGGTGAGCCTTAAAATTTTATTTTAGTTCACACTACCTATCTTCCTTTTAGGAAATCCTTGCCTTTTCCAAAGGTCTCTTTGCAGCCGACTGCCCACCAGGACATTGCTCCTTTCCCTAGACCACATCACCCACCCAGAGTTTTCCTCCCTCTCTGATACCCAGGGAGCATCCTGCACAATTCCCTGTCCACCCCAATGGCCTTCTGAGCCTTGCGTTTGCATCTCTTATCCCTCTCCTCTCCTTTCTACTGTCATGGCAGGCCAGCCTCCCTGGCTGGAGTGGTATTCTGGGAACTTGCAGGGATCTTCCCTCTTTGTGCTCAGTATTGCTGGGTCTGCAGTCCCTCTCTTTAGCTCAGATGCTCCCCTACAGAGCCATTCTTCATGCTCAGTGTAATTTCCATATGACTTCTCCCTTTGTCTGAGCCTGTCACCCCCTTTCTCTTCCCTTGCCTCTCCACTTTACCTTCCAGAATGCCACCTCCTCCCCTCCCTGTGCTTCTTTGACTCTGAGGCCTAGGAGGAAGGTGTCCTCCAGAGAGGGCTCCTGCCCAGTATTCTGAGGTACCACCAGTCTGGGACTGTTGTGACCCAAATTTATGGTTTCCCTTCAAATACTTCTTGGTCAGTCCACTTTCCTCTTCTAAGAAATGCCCTTTTCCCATTTTTCTAATTGAGTTACTTAACCTGTTGGTATGGAGTTGTTGGAGTTCTTTATGAAGTCTGGGTCTAATCCTGCATTGGTTATTTGTATTTCAGATACCTCCCCGCTCAGGGGTGTATTTCATCCTCTCTTTGCAGGGCTAATTTGGACATGGTATTCACTTAGGCTTTCTGAGTTGTAAGTAACCCCAAAGGTCATGGAGCATCCCACTGCCCCTCCTTTTGGGAGTCCCCCTGCCACCTCGGATGAGTATTCCGCTGAAGGGGACGTGCTCATGCTTCGGCACTCTGCCCATTAGATTAGAGAGGGCTCCCTTCTTTGCTCTCTTGCATTCATTCATTCATCATTTAGCTTTCCTTTTGTGCCCTGGACTCACACAGGGTCATGTGAACACACAGCCCCCATACACAGGAGAAGCCCAGGAAGCCATGCAGCTGTGTGAAAACAGTAAGCCTTGTTTTCTTCTGCCTGGCCACTCACTCTATTTTGTCCTCTCATCCTGAATCCAGCCTGTTTGCCAGACTCCCCCTTTTTTTTCTCTCTGTCCTTTGGGCAGCTCCCATTTGCTCCTTTCCCGAGACCACATCACCCACCCAGAGTTCTCCTCCCTTTCTATATGTGTCCCTTTCAACATGGCCCAGATCACGTGGTGCCACCCTAAAAACTACATTCATTTCTAGTTGTGTCTTAGTGACACTCCAAGTGAACAGGAAGAAGCTGCATCCCAATAAAAACTGCAGACAAAAGTGGGCTACTTTGACTCCATCAGTTAGGTATGGTGCCTGGCACAGACTGTGGAAGAACAGAGTTTAATCCTTCTGAGTTTCTGTGAACGTGGGGCACCTGTCTTCTGCGTGGTTCCCCCACTTGCCTTCATATTACAAACTGTTAGAAGACATTCATTTCCATGTTTCTATGACTCCAAGCTCTTCAGTCAGTCTGCATTTTCTTCTTTCCTCTCCTCTTCTAATAGATCAGTTTTTTGTGCAAATAATCAGCAACACAAGTGCCAGGCCCTCCAAAGCTGGAGGAGGGCTTCAAAACAGCATGTAGTGGCCACGTGAATGTGTGGTCCAGGTTATCTGTTTACATGATTCAGATGGGGGGGTTAGCGGACATGTTGCCAGCCCGTAACCGTGGTTACAGGGCCTGAATTATAAGATTAACGTGCTCCATGCAGAAAACTCATTCGGTTGGCTTTTGTATACCTGCATGCTCACTGTGGCAACTTTGGAAAGTACAGAAAAGTATAGGAGAATCAGGAACAAAGAATTGTCATAAGGCCATTTCCCAGAGGTAAGAACATTTGTAATTTTTGCCTATTTTCCCCAGTTCTTTTTCTATGCTTTTTTTGTTGTTTATTCCATTAATTTCATGCTGTCTTACAATTTTGTCTTGTAATTTTTCATTTATATTAAGTATTAGCCTATATTCTGAAAGGTTTCTCAGAAAATTAATCTGGCATCTCACTAGGTCTGCAGCTCATAGTGGAGTATATTGGAGGCCAGCCTCTCTCCACTCAAGACCAACAGACAAATCCTCAGGGAATGAACCATCATACTTTGAATCTAGTGACATCCTTTGTCCAGAAACTTGAGCACAGAAGGTCTGGCTGAATCCAGCTTTCAGATTTAGTTTATTGAGAATCCAGATATCAATGTGAAATTGGACATTATGTCCAACAGCCCTCAGACTGTCTAGTTATTCCCATTTCCCCATTGCTCAATCACCCAGTATGTAGCCATAGGTCCCTTTGGGAAGGGCTGAGAGATCATTCCAGCATATACTTGCCATGGTGCTGCAGTGTCCTCCTTGCCCCTGGGGACTCTGGTGTTTCCACTTAGTTTTCATTTGTTTGTTAATTGCCCTCGGCTTCTCATTAATCCCCTTTGGGTCATCCATGCAAAGTAGTCACCACCATCCATTCGCATTGTCATTCGAGTTGTCGTTCTCATACATTCCACCTGCCAGGAACTTCCTCTCCAAAAGCCAGACATCCCAGCAAAAAGTTCTAATACCAAAGGTCTAGCAGCTAAGCTGCCACCTTGTGCCTGGAACTGTCTGCACGCCACCTACCCTTGAAATGGGATCCTCCTTACCAGTTAGGCAGATACAGGGCAATCCTGTGCCAAGACCCCATCTTACCACCTGCTTTCTTGGCCCACTCTGGAACCAACTGTCTCAGTTTGGGGCCTCCAGGAAGCAGCCCATGAGAGGAAGTGATCAGAGCCAAAGGTTTACTGGGGCTAACACCCTTGAAAGGGGCAGGAAGGAAGCAGAGTTAGGAAGCAGATTGGGCCCAACCTGACAGTCTTGACCAGTCCAACAGGGAGGGGTGAAGCAAGGATTTCCCATTAGAGGTGCCTTCACTGGGCACAGATGTTTGGGCCCATGCAGTGCCTGGCACACAGCAGGCCATGCAATCCATATTCACTGACTGGATGAGTTAATGCCCAGCATGGGTGCCTGGGGAACAAGTATGTACTGAGTAACAGGGAAGGGCCCAACGTCTGCCTTTGCATAGGCAGAACTACACTCTGGCCCACAGCCAGCTTCTTGGGAGGTGCTTTGGCCTCTTGTACCAAACTGCCTGGATTCTGAAGGTGGTGTGCTTCCAGGGCATTTTCTGACAGGGTGTCTCATGATCTATTAGCATCGGTGTGGGCACAGCCTGGTAGGAGAAGGCAGATCTGAGTGCAAAAGCATCATGTTGCAAACAGGACTGAAGTCAGCAGACATCCCTCCTGTAAAAGGCTTCTTGAAGGTGCACACTCACCTCTATGTTACTTCCAGACCTTGTAGGGGGTGGCTTACAGGCAGACCTTCGAATACAGAGCCTGAAATGAGGAAGAGTGAGTTAGGTAAATGTGAAGAGGAAGGAACTACTCACTCTGGGCAGGGGGCTGGTGAAGGATTCACAGAGAAGCAGGTGTTGGAGCTGGGTCTTGAAAGTCAAAAGGATTTTGTTAGGTGGGAAACGGGGAAAGGGCAGCCTGAAAGGGTTAAACACATTAAGGGAACTGAGAGGGAAAGTTTGTGACTGGAACAGACCCATTTGTGGAGCAAGGCCATGAGGGATGAGGCTGGGAAACTAGATTGGGTGCAACTCATATAGGCCTCCTGAAGGAATCTGGGCTGCACGCTGGCTGCAGTGGCTCAGTGCCCTCACTTGGGTTTCACCGTGAGCATTTTTAAAGGCAATCTGTTGTTTCTCTTCCTGAGAATTCATTGATTCACTCATTTGGCCAGTCATCTGGACCAGGGTTGGTGGAGAGATTATGGGGATGCAAGTGTCATCTGCAATCATAGCAAATGTAGCCTTGCTTTCCTCCCTCTCATTTAGATATTTCGATGCTTCCTCATGTCCCCTTCTCCCTCCTTCCTTCTCCCTTCCTAGCCAAACTACTGATCAGAGGACTTCCTATTTGTAAAATGACTTTTAGTCCTATTAAATCAATCCCAAAGTAGTATGGTCCATTTCCCCCTAAAATATTAGTAAGACCACTGCTCAAAACTGCCTGTACACTAGGGAGAGAGAAGAGTCCGTGAGAGTCGACGTTTTCTGAGAACTACAACTGTGCACACAGAGCTAATTCAACAGGGCTCTTGTCTCCTCTGTAGTAAAGCCAAGTTAACATTCCTGCAAGGCTTTGCAGCTTACAGCATGCTTGCCCATGGGTTTTTGTGTTGTGTTTTGGGTCAGCAAGAATGTCCTTTTTCTCATCCTAGTGTCACACTGAATTCTCCCTGGGCTCCTGGGATCACATTATCATTCTTTCCACTTTAGAGGTGACGAAGCTGAGATTCAGAGAGGGGAAAGTGATTTGCCTCAGCTTGAACAGTAAGTGATCAGTCTTTTTGACTCTGACTATAGTGATTTGCTCTCTATACCCACAGATGGTATAGAGAATATGGTACCTAGAAGGCCCTTTCTAGCTCGGGAAACATTTGATGCTGTAACTGTACCATTTGCAAATTCAGTCCTGACCAATTTAGGAGGTTGCTTTTCTTAGCTGTCTCTTTGGTTCCTGGTATGCCCAATTCGATTCTGTGCCTGCCCAGCAAAGCTTCTCTCTGTCTATAGTCCAAGAAGCCCAACTCCCCTGAAGTACTTCCTCTTCCTGTCCACCCAATGTCCACAGAACCTCGTGCTGCACTTCCCACCTTAGCCATAGAATAAAGCCAGCACTGTCATTTCTGTCCTTGTGTCCCAGCTTAGGAAGAATGACTCTTCAGGCTGTCTGTCCCATCTTAGGTCACTTGCTGGTCACTCATTCCCATGTAAATTTTTCATTCTGGTTATCTGAAATTCATCCTGAATTCCTTATCCTTCTCTTCCCTTCTGCCTCATTCTCTGGGGCCCAAGCCTTTTCTCAGTGTTTGGGTTTCCTTCTGTAAGTCTCTGGACCAGACACAGTTGCACAGTGAAGTGAATATAGTTTAAGCTTCAGAGTCTCTCACTTGTACCAGTCTGGAAGGAACCATAGCATTATGGTCCTATAGTTGTATGGTTTGGAATTCTACAAAAGATATTTTAACCACAGTTAAATATCTACAAAAGATATTTAACCACAATTGATTCAGGGCACCTTTTTTTCCACTATGCTGTCTACATCACTCTTGCCCTTGTAGTGCCACAGGCATATTGGGAATCCAACTAGGGGGACATTAAGTTGGGATACATTTAGTTTGGGATATACTTTTGAGATATATCTCGGGGGTTCACATCTACTTCTATACATTTTCCAGTTATTGCTAGCTTCCGGGAATACTTCTGCTTACTGTGTAGATGCATCCAGTGCCAGGACAAGAAGGGTGGGGCTGGAGGATTCATTGTAATGTCACCGTGCCTTACAGCACTTGGTGCCAGAGGTATGTTGGCAGTGGAGAAGAATCAAGATTCACAATGTACAGAGCCAGAAGCTAGTCTGTGGGAAAATCCTCTAGTCATCAATCAAATGTGTAAAACTGAAAGTGAAGGATTCTTTTCTCATTGTCAAACAAAAGTTCTCTCCTGTTAGGAATATACTCATTGGCTGGGCGCGGTGGCTCATGCCTATAATCCTAGCACACTGGGAGGCCAAGGTGGAAGGATCACTTGGGCTCAGGAGTTCGAGACCAGCCTGAACAAGAATGAGACCCCCGTTTTTACTAAAAATAGAAAAAAATAGCCAGGCATGGTGTTTGCGCCTGTAGTTCCAGCTACTCAGGAGGCCGAGGCAGGAGAATCGTTTGAGCCCAGGAATTTGAGGTTGCTGTGAGTTAGGCTGACACCGTGGCACTCTAGCCCGGGCAACAGAGCAAGACTATGAAGACTCTGTCTCAAAAAAAAAAAACAAAAAAACAAAAAGGGAATATACTCATTGTGCAGAAGATGCAATTACAAATACAGCATGCTTTTCTTTTCATATAAAATTTGGATGCAGGTTGTATGAAATGTCATTTTTCAGAATTCCTATGATTGTAGGGCACACAACTGTAGTAGGACTAGAAACATTTACTTAATAGTAGTGTACAGAAAAGAGTTCATGTAACAGCCCTGTGACTGCTGCCCTTAGAAAGGCTGGCTTGTAAGTTTGGCCCTCTTCTGGCATCTGGGAACTTGATTCTCAGTGTGTCCCCAGTCAACAGTTAACTGATAAGAGTGGCTCAGTTTTTATGCAAACAATATGGTTTATATTAACACCTGCTTTTTTTCTGGAAGTCTGGAATTTTGGTGCACACTAGGCAGAGGGTGCCTATGTGACCAGCCCCCAATATAAACTGTGGGTACTGAGTCTGGGCTTCTCTGGGCAGAAACATCATACATGTGTGACTGCATTTTTGTTGCTGAGGGAAGAATATGCTCTGTGTGGCCCCTCATGGGAGGAAGAGAGCATAAGGAAGTCTGTGCATGGCTTGCTCCAGACTTTGCCTGTGTCTTTTCCTGTTGTGATCTGGGCTATATGCGCTGACTATGTTGCTGTGGCAAATCTTAGTTGTGATTACAACTTATTATGCTGAGTCCTGTGAGTTTCCAACTATGACAAACTAGAAAAGTAGGAAAAACATATTACAGAGGTGTATCAGGCAGATAACTAATAAAAGAAATCCTGTGATTTGTTATTTTTTCTGAATTTTGAGATGTTTCTAACATTTGTCAACTTTTTAAAAATGTGTATTCTTTTGTATTTCTTTCCTCATTTTAAATATTTATTTTTGTTCCCAATTTTATATTATTGGTAATTTTGTATTCTTATACTTAAAGAAGGCCCCAAATGTTATAAGCTGCAGGCCCCAGAAGCTGGATCTGCCCCTCCAAGACTTGCTACCTCTTGTTGGTTTTGTTATGGTCATCTCATATTTCACAGATGGGGAAATTAAAACCTAGAGAGGAGAAGGCAAGCTTACTTGGCAAAACCATGAAAGGATCCAGTTTGTCCAACTTCCAATTTAATGTTCTTTCCCTCCATTCCATAAAATGTTTTGATGATTTGTCTGTAAATGATGGTCGGGATGCATTGTCCACTGGATGGCACTCAGGAGACTAAAATTCTAGTCCCTTCTCTTTCAGTAGACGGGTAATCTTGAACTAATCTTTTTTCCTCCTGGGACAAGTTTTCCCCTTTTGTGAAATAAAGGGGCCAGGCTAGATGCTCTTTAGAGACCTTTCTTTCTCAGATGTTCCCTGAGTTTTTCATTTTAGAAAGGATAGAATCATATAATAATCATAGTTGAAAGCAGTCATATTCTTCTTATCCTTGTGTCTTGTTCCTCTCTAAAATGGAAATAAAATACCTATTTTTCCTGGTTGTTGTGAAGCTCATAACACTGTGCGTGATCAGTGAGAGCAGGTGATCAAAAATTGCTGCTATCCTGTCCAATCAGGAACAAAACTTTTCATGTATAATTCTCACTCCTCTCCCTTGGAATCAGACGATATTATCAGCAAAGACTTTGTAAAGAAAAGAAATTGAAGTATATATATAACAATTTTAAAACATTTTTAATAGAAATATAATTTGCAAGCAGAAAAATGTACAAATACTAAGTGAACAGATTGATGAATATTCACGAAGCTAACACAACTGTGTAACTAGCACTTAAATCAAGAAATAGAACACTGCTAGGACCTCCTTTTAATCCCTTCCAAGTCTCAATTTCTGCCCCGAAGTAACCACTATTTTGACTTGTAACATTTTTTGTTCATTTACATAAATGGAATCCTACATTATATACTCTCATTATTGTCTGGATTCTTATACTTTATATTGTTTGTGAGATTCATCCATGTTGTCATATGAGCAGTATGTCCTTTCTTCTCATTGCCATAAAGTATTTTATTTTATGACTATGCTATGCTTTATTTATCTATTCCACTGTTTGTCAACATTGGAATTGTTCCCAGGTTTTTGCTGATACAAATGAAGCTGCTATGACCATCCTTGTATTTACTTTCTTTGGTGAATATATGTTCCTGTTGTGTATATGTCTAGAGGTATAAATGATGATTTATAGGATGTGCATATGTTTAATTTTAGCAGATATTGCTAAATACATTTCTAAAGTGATTGTAGCAATTTACACTACCACCAGCAGTGTGTGAATTCTATTTGTACTCTATCCTTGATAGCACATTTTGTCACTTAGGTGGGTGTGCAGGGGCATCTTATTTATGCTTGTTTATTTATTTGCATAGAGCAAACTTCTGTGGTATACAATGTTATGGCGTTTGACTAGTGCGTAGAGCCAAGTATCCATCACCACAATGAAGATACAGAACAGTTCCATCACAGCCCCCCCTCCCCCAATTGGCTTGTGTTGCCTCTTTGTAGTCAACTCTTTCCCCATCCCCAAACCCTGGCAGCCACTGATCTGATCTCCATCCCAATAATTTTGCTCTTTCCAGATTATCAAATAAATGGAATTAGATGATTTGTCACCTTTTGTTTTTTTGTTTTTTGTTTTTTTTTTTTTTGAGACAGAGTCTCACTCTTTTGCCCGGGCTAGAGTGAGTGCCGTGGCGTCAGCCTAGCTCACAGCAACCTCAAACTCCTGGGCTCAAGCGATCCTTCTGCCTCAGCCTCCTGAGTAGCTGGGACTACAGGCATGTGCCACCATGCCTGGCTAATTTCTCTATATATTTTTAGTTGTCCAATTAATTTCTTTCTATTTTTAGTAGAGACGGGGTCTCGCTCTTGCTCAGGCTGGTTTTGAACTCCTGAGCTCAAACAATCCGCCCGCCTCGGCCTCCCAGAGAGCTAGGATTACAGGCGTGAGCCACCACGCCCGGCCAGATTTGTCACCTTTTGGATCTGGCTCCTTTCACTTAGCAAAATGATTTTGAGATTCGACCATGCTGTTGTGTGTATCATTAGTTTGTTCCTTTTTATTGCTTGGGTAGTATTCCATTGTACGGACATACCACATTTTGTTTATCAGTTCCCCAGTTGAGGGACATTTAGTTTCTTCCATTTTTCTCTATTATGAATAAAAATTATTATAAACATTTGTATACAGAGGGTATACAAGGTTTTTATGAACATAAGTTTTCATTTCTCTTGAGGAAATATCCAGGAGTGGGATTGCTAAATTACATGGTAAATTGCTGGGTTGTAGGTTCTTTATACTAACCTGGCAAACTTTTTCAAAGTGGCTGTACCATTTTGCATTCCCACTAGCAGTGTATGAGAGTTTCAGTTGCTCTACATCCTTGCCAACACTTGGTATTGCTAAGTTTTTTTTTTTCTTCAATTTTAGCCATAATAAAGGATATAGTGTTATCTCATTGTGGTTGTAATTTCCATTTCTCTAGTGATTAATAATGTTGAGTATCTTGCCATCTTAATTTGCCATCCATATAGCTTATTTGATGAACTTTTTGTTCATATTTTTCCCATTCAAAATACTAGGTTGCTTGTTTTCTTATTGTTAATGGAAAAAAAACCTTTTCATTTTGAAATAATTATAGATCCAGAGGAAGTTGCAAAGAAATGTATAGGAAGGTTCCATGCACACTTCACTCAGCCTTCCGTAATGTTAACATCTTGTATAATTATGGTATACTATTAAGACCAGGAAATTGACATCGGCACAATCCACAGAGCTTAGTCAGATTTCATCAGTTACACATACACTTGTGTGTATGTTTCTATGCAATTTTATCACATATATGGTATAGTTTCTGCCAAAATCAAGGTACAGAGCTTGACCATCACCACAAAGCTCCCCTCATACTACCTCTCTATAGCCTCTCCCACTTCCTGCCCTACATCCCTTATTCTTTTTTTCCAGAATTTTAATGATATAAATTTATTTCAGGAAATAAATTGAGCTCTGGATAAACTCTAATTTAACATCTCTATTTATTCCCTGATTCACTTCCACTGTTTTCTTAGCCCCCTCCCACCTTGCTGTAAAATAGCTTTTACAGTCAAAGCACAGAGGTACACTTGGAGAAGCATTTGGATGAAATGTGGTAAGAAATAAGTTGAAACATATTGAGTAGCCCAGTCCCAGACACCCATATAAAACTCTAGACTATAACCTTTGGAAAACTGATGATCTTGTGAATTAATGAGAGAAACATCAACAAAGGAGGTCTACATCCCTTTTTATTGTCAACCACTGTTTTGTTCTCCATGTCTATAATTTTGTTATTCTAAGGATGGTGTATACATGAAATTGTACTGTATATAGTATGTTACCTTTTCATATTGGCTTTTTTTTCCCACTCAGCATGATTCCCTGGAGGTTCATTCAAGTTGTTGCATGTATCAATAGTTCATTGCTTTTCATTGGTGGTTAGTATTTCATAGTATGAGTATACCACAGTTTAACCATTCACACATTTCAGTAGTTTACAGTTTGGGGCTATTCCAAATAAAGTTGTTATGAACATTCATGTACAGGTTTCTGCATTAAGATAAGTTTTCATTTCTCTAAGATAAATGCCCAAGAGCGCAATTGTTGCATCATCTGTTAAGTTCACTTTTAGTTTGTTTTGTTTTATTTGTTTGTTTGTTTTGAGACAGGGTCTCACTCTGTTAACCCACACTAGAGTGCAGTGGTGTCGTCATAGCTCACAGCAACCTCAAACTCCTGAGCTCAAGCAATCCCCCTGCCTCAGCCTCCCAAGGTGCTAGGATTACAGACATGAGACATTGCACCTGGCCACACTTTGAATTTTTAAAGAAACAGAAACTGCCAAACTGTTTTCCAGAGTGGTTCTATTTAATACCATTTTATATTCTGATGAGCAAGTTAGGTAATCCATTTTCTCCACATCTTCAATTAGCATTTGGTGTTGGCAGTTTTTAATTTTAGCCATTTGATAGGTTTGTAGTAATATCTCATTGTGGTTTTAATTTGCATTTCCCTGATGGCTAATGATATTGAACATATTTTCATGTGCTTATTTGGCATCTGTGTATCCTCTTTGGTTAAATTTTTTCTTCATGTCCTTTGCTCCTTTTTAAATTGGATTGCTTGGTTTTCTTGCTGTTGAGTTTTGAGAAGTCCCTATGTATTTATGTGTGCCTCAGATGGTCTCTTTCCATGCCCTTCTTCCTCTATCCCTTTCCCAGCAGTATTCTGCTGTTACTAGTTACTCGAACTTGTTTGTTTAGTGGTGTGGGAATTGGGTGGGGAGCATTTTCTGCTGTTCTGCTTTGGCCTCTATCTTTGATACTACTACGTTCTTGGGTCTCAGGGGTATGGCCTTCTCTGGTCTTTTGCCTCTCCCCTTACATATTTCTGAGCCTAGTGCATATTTCTGCCCTTCTTACAGGAGTAGGGTTTTTTTTTTTTCTGTTTCCTTCTCCCAGCTGCAGTGAGTTTCCACCAGCGTCCTAAGGGTGAGAAAGTTTGTCGTCCTTTCCCCCACGAAGTAAGGCATTTTTTTCCCTAGGAGAGATAGGGAAAATGCATGAGATGGAGGTTCTTATTCCTCCTGCATAGCTGATGTTCCTCTTCCCAAGGTCTTTGCCTCAGTGGGTCAATTCTTAGGGCTCTTTGTGATCTTTTCTTCAAGCACCCAGGGAGGTTCATGGAGAAAGAGCCTGAAAGAGAATGCAAACTCATCCAATTTCTGAGGCTCTTGGAGGCTTCACATTGTCCTGCCAGCCCACATTTTACCTTCACCAATTTGTGGATATTTCTAGCTGAACTCTTCTTACTGGTTTTCAGTAAGCTTACCCCAGATAAGAGAGTACTCACATCTCCTCTCTTCCTGCAGGGACTATATCTCCTCATATTTTATTGCTCTGCAAACTCAGCTGTCCAATACATTAGAAAAAATTTATGAATTTGAAGTTGGTCTGGCTCATTTTTTTTTTTTTTTGTCTTAACTATGGCAGTGATGCTTCTTCCAGCTTACCCAGAGTGGAAGCTATCCCCTGGCTGATGAATTTTTAGATTTCCTTGAGTCCAGACTCTTCTAGCCCTTCAGACCTCTTGTAGTTACTCACACATTGGAATGTATAGAACTCCTTCCTGTGACTGTTATTGTCCAAATGTTCTGCTGTGCTTTGTAGTAAGTACATGCTGACTATTTGGGGGTATTCTTATTTTCAAGTATTTCACATACCCTCATTTATCTTTCTGCTTCCTCTCAGCAGATACTGGTACTATATTGTCTCATAGCTACTAGTGGATTGTCTCCACCTGTTCATAATTTGGGTTTACTGGGATACCTTGTCACCTAGTTTTGTTGATACTGTTTATAAGAATATTTTTGTTTTATAGTCTAGTATTCTATTTAAAAAATAGATGAGTCAGGGAAATTCAAAAACTATGATGACATTGCTGTCATCTAAAAATATAAATCTAAAATTTTAGATTCTAAAATCTAAAACTTCACTGTCCCTCAAAGATCTTGCCTTCATTTTTGAAAGATATTTTTGCTAGGTATAAAATTCTATTATAGGTTGATAGTTACTTTCTTAGTTTTCTCATTAATGTGGTTTCAGAATTCAGTAACTATCTTAAGGGAAAAACTGGTAGTTCCCTCCCCCATCACTTCTCACCAGAATCCTAGCTCCTCAAATGTCTAATATTTTTTTCTCTATCCCCAAAGTTCTGCAGATTTCTATCCTCTTGGTAGAGGCCCTCAGTCCAGGCCCTTACTCATATCCCTACCCACTTGCTTGATGGCCAGAATCAGCAAATGTCCTGAGGGAAAAAGTGGCTGTAGAGTGTCATTGCATCTCTCTCCCAAAGTCCCAGTTGCCTCATCATTGCTCCAGTGCCTTCAAACAGGTGTTGTAAAATTTTATCTGGCTTCATAATTATTCTCAGTGGGAATATTAGTGTGCTACAAGCTACTCCATCATAGACATAATCAGAAGTCTACCTATACACGAAGTATTTAAAAATTAAATATTTTCTTCATGAACTTCACAAATTGCTGAAGAAGGGAGACATTTTAGGAGATTCTTTTTCAGATATTTATCTCACTGCTCTTCAAGAAGAAAGACTCTTAAAGGTGAACACATATGGCCAAGACTCATGGAGACTGTGTTGCATTATTGCATCATTTCCCTGACCTCTGTTTGAGGGTGAAAAGGATAAGGAATTATATAAGTTAATACCAGATTAATTAGGTTTGAAAATGAGTTTCTCATAGACCATGCAAAGATAGTCATCATTTCTAACTTCTGCACTTTTAGTGTATAAATGAATGAGGTACTACTATTCTCTGATCATTATGAAGTCCTGCAATAGTACTGCTATTCAAAGTTATTTTCTCTTGGTAGATTAATTGTTCTAGTAAAATACAAATAATCATCTGTCCAGTTTTCTAGGACTCAGACATAGGCACTGGCAATAAATCACAGGAGCAATGTCCCTCTTTGTAGATAGAGAGCTCCATGCTGAGGAATCCACCAGGGAAAAGGAAGTGTCTTGAGAGTAGAATTGACTCTACTGATTATCATGCTTTCTGCCACAGTACCAAAAACACCCATGACTGTATATTCCACAGCTGTGCAGAAAGTTTTCAAGAGATGATTACATTGTTTTCTGCAAGGTCTGCATCTTGGAGGCTCTCCAGAAAGGGTGATAGGGCCACAGAAACACTGAGAACTATCCTCTGTATTGCCATGCAAGGGGGTGTTTGGATCTTAGCTCTTCTACTCACCAGCTACATGACCCTGGGCCACTCACTCACCTCTTTGTGCATAAATTTCCGCATCTCTAAAATCATCCTAACAATATTGGCTTTATAAGGCAGACCCTTCAGAAGGGTCAACTGTAATAATAGAGGAGAAAGTCACTGGTAAATTTCAAAGTGCAGCGTACTGGTCAGGGATCAGTGTGCTTGCTGTTTCACTTTCTGTAATGCTACTGGGGTCCCAGGGTGGAAGAGGTATAATCTCACATTTAATCAAATTAAGGAGTCTTCTTTCCAATGCCCTATATAGGTGACTTGTTAGCTTCTGCATGCAGAGCTTCCCAGAGATGGGAGAGCATTCCCTTGTGCTTATCTGCCAGCCCACACACCAAGTTCTGGGAGACCTACGACTTCTGAGTTTCTGTGGTTGAGGAATGAAAGAGCAATGAAGACTTCTGAAGCCCAGAGATATGCTGTGTGTTTGGTTTTGCCTAGCTTCTGATCTGGGAAACTTGCAGTCTCCTGGTTAGGATATCTAGTTAGCTCTGAGAATGGGTTTGTTTAATCTGGACCCCCTTCTCTAAACACTTGGAAATTCCTAGGGGAAACCAAGTGCCAGTCCATCACTCCAGGGTTTTTGGGGGTCTTTTAAAGGATGGGTTTCTCTTCTGAAAGGTTGAAATCACCTGTGATTCTGGGTAAGAGCTGGAGTAGGTTACCTAGTATCCTAAGCAGTTGCTTAACAGGATGATGAAGAAGAAATATTTAAGCAGGAAGGACTATTGAACACTTTTGCATTAGCTAAAAACTAATTTATACTAACCTGTTTTTGTATGCAAAATAGTCATAGAATCTTAATAAGTTATCTAATCATATTATTTGAGATTGTACAATGTGTGTAGTTTACTTCACATTAGTTATTTTCACCTGTGGTTACCAAATGATACCTTCTTAACATTAGGCCTACAGAAAATTAACATAATACTTTTGTTCTCTGCAAAAGGCTACAATAAGTGATCTCTAGAGGTCTTTTTTCTGGCTATCAGACAGGTCTTCTATTCTTGGATTCTGCCTTAGTCAGTTTGGGTTGCTATAATGAAGTACCATAAACTGGGTGGCTTATAATCAATGGAAATTTAGTTCTCACAATTTTGGAGGCTGGAAATATGAGATCAGGGTGCCAGCATGGTTGAGTTCTGGTGAGGCCCTTCTTTGGGCCTTTTAAAGGAGATGTACATATTCTTACTGTGTCCTCACATGGACACAGAGCAAGCTAGCTCTCTGGCCTTTTTTTAATAAGAACACTAATCCCATTCATGAGGGCTTCACCCTTAAGACTTAATCACCTCCCAAAGGCCCCTCCTCTTAATACTATCACATTGGGGCTTAGGATTTCAATTTATGAATTTTGGGAGGATACAGACATTCAGTCCATAACTGATTCCTTTTCCTGTAATTCTTTTAGAATGACTTGGACTCTTTCCCAGTCCACATGGGTCGGGTTTCTTGTCCAGCCGGGAAGCAGAGCAGTAGCCTGTATGGCCTTCCCTTTAACCTGGGACTCTGGTCACTTTTAGAACTCATATTTATAGTTATAGTTACAGTCTAATGCTTTCTATAGACTGCTGCTTTGAGAAGTTCAACCTCTTAAATACAGTTGCAATAAAAGAATTCTATCAAAAAGAATTTGTTGAATTGTGATTACAAACGAAATAGCTTTGTGGGGATAAAATGTATTCCAACAAGAGAGCCCTATGTTTGTTTTCCAGCCTCTTCTCCCAGTGCTTCACTTCTAATCTCTCTGGATAAAGAAACATTTCAACATAGAACCAAGTAAAAATTATGACATATTATCTTCTCAAAGTCTTGAAATCCCATCCCTACCACAGAAGAAACTCCTCTTTTCACAGAAGCTAAAGCCAGTCCCAAAGGCCAGTTCCTCCCCAAGAGCAATTCTATTTGGATGTTGAATCTCTCCTTCCCAGGCATGGTGATCTCCAAATCTAAGTTCAGTAGTATAAATGCCTTTCTGCAGCCTGAAAGAATTTTTTGTCTCTGTGTTATTAAGTAATATGACAGTGTCTCATATTTTGCTAGTAAAATTTAGAATGTTAATCTCATAAAGAGATTTTTGGATTATGGTTAAATTGCTTTATCTGGGTTATATAGGACTCCTTTACTCTGGGGAAAGCAAAGTTCTTTATATACAGCATGTGTCCTCGTAGTATCCTGGCTCGGAGACTTGGGAGAGAGTAGAAGCATCATTAGTTCCCATTTTGCAGGTGGAAACAAAGCATGGAGAGACAAACATATTTGCCAAGGCAGTGGTTCTCAATTTCATTTTGGGGACATTCTAGTCTCATAGTATTTCAAGATGCCTCACAAAATTGTTCTAAAATTGTCAAAGCCAAATTCATTTTATTTAACTTTAATTTTAAACTAAAGTTATGGCATTTTGATGGTGGGGTAGGTGAATTTTACAAAAACAGTACAAAAAATTGTTTTGAGTAGAACCAGTGAAATTCAAAACTCCAAAAATGTTTGGGCAGCAGTGAACTAGTCGATATGACAATAAGCATCAAAATGACCCAAGTCTGGTGCTGAGAAGTGTAAATACTTGAGTCATCCTCCATGGAGCTGGATTTCCAAAGGCAGTGTCTTGTGTGATAACATGTCTGAGGATATGCCTCTTCTCAACAGGGTTTTTACAGCACTTGAGAATGATCCTTACAACCTTTTGTGGTGACCTGATATTTTTCACTAATAGGTAAAAAAAAATATCGATACATGGGAATATCAAGAAATTTAGTTTGGCTGGAGCATAGGCTCATAATGTTAGAATTATATCAAATATGTTTGGAAAGGTAGTTTGGGGGGTCCACACTTTTGAGGGCCTTGACTGTTATACTGAGATGTTTCAACATTTTCAGTAGGCAATGTGGAGGCATTGAAGGTTTATGAGCAGGGATTAGGGGAGAAATATGAAATGGCCAGAGTTAGAATATAAGAATATCAATATGGTTAAAATATGTAGGTTTGACCAGACTGGGACTAGTGAAGACGGAGAAACCAGTCAGAAACTTGCAACACTTTGGATGAAAGGCGTTATGATGGTGGTTCAGCTTTATTGTGAACTCTCTTATTGCACTGGTGTTTAAAAGCAGGTGAGGTGTTACCTCTTGAATCCCACAGACTATCTAGTTATGCTGGCCAGGATCTCACCTGGCTCAATTAAAAAAAAATCCTTTTGCTTGCCTTTCAAAGCCACTTATTAAGAACGGGCTTCTCAAGCTGTTTATAATACTCCTGGCATGAAGTCTATGTGGTTCCATGAAGCTCTAAGTTCTGAGTGACTGTCTTTAGTTGATCTAATTGAAAGTAAGAACATCACTCCAAACAGATCAAGTCCAAGGTGCTGTCAGAACTGGCATTTGTGAGCTTGAGCAGTAGATCCTTATTCCATTCTGATGTCAGAGGAAATAGAGGGATTTCCCTGCACTCAGTTCAGCAGTCATGATTTGACATACTTGAAGGGGGAAAGGTAAGAGCTGTCCAATTTTGACCCGAGTTTTTCTGTTCTTAAAAAACTTTTTGTCTAAGAATACTAGCGAGTGCCTTGAGACACTCAGTAAATATTTAAAGAATTAATTTGCTTTGATGAAAAAAGTTGTTTTCCATAACTTTCATTATATGAACTTTTAGCAAAGGAGATTTCTCCCATTATATATTACTTATGATAGACAAATTCCATCATCTCTACAAAGAGAAAATGCTGACAAATGGCAGAATAATTTTGAAGTTATAGGACTACAATAGCATCCAAAGGAACCTTGAGTAAGTACCATGAACCCTGACCATCAGTGTGAATTTGTAAGCCCTTGGCAGTGAAATGGGATGTCTTTCTTCAGCTTGAAACAAAGGAAACCTATTGCATCACGGGTAAGTTTGTATATTGATGCCATATTGACTTCTTTGCTGCCATGTCTTTACACAGACACTTCATTGGATTCCCACCGTTCCACTTATTGTGATAGCTTTGTATAGTTTTATTTCAGAGATCTGTTTGATCCAGTTTTTATTTCCTCTTTGACCTGCTTTCATCACTGTCCATGCCCACCCTATTCCACTAGGTGGCATTCTCACCTATGAGACTACTGCAGCTGTGCACACTTGAAGAAGTGGCCAAGCTGTGAGCTGGGTTGCGCTTTTCCTGAGAGGGGGAAACACTTCTGGGTTGCTGGTATCCATGCCCCTCTACTTCCAAGTCTGGCACCAAGAAGCTATTTCATACGTTCCTGCCTTTCAAAGTCATCATTGAATATATATTCTATGCAAGGCACTAGGGTAGACGCAGAGGCAAGCTTTGTGCTAAACCATGGTCTGGGCCCTCCAGGAGCTCACAGTCTAGTGGCAGGAGGCAGGGAACATAAGAGTTAGAGCAGAGGGTCTCATCAGGGTGGAGAATGCTGCTGAATGGGGGCTCTGAAGGTATAAAGGGTCCATGACCTTGATAAGTGGGGCTCTTGGCGTAGAGTCAGGGGCTCCCTGGCATGTAACAAGTGGAGGGACTACCATTGCTGCGTTATTTCCCTGGCAGTGCCCCAGAGTTCAGCCTCTGAAACCAGGGGAGGAAAGCAGTGGCCATGAGCGCTTCCTCCCATCCCAGGAGCTGCCTGGGGTCTCCCACAGTCTCAGAGAGAGAGGAAGAAATGTGCCCACACTGCTCCAACACCAGTAAGTGGAAATATTTAGAACTCTTTCATTTGATTTTGTTATCTTATTTTTTTTTATTTTTTTGAAAATTAAAAAAATAGAAAGTCACACCCACAAAAGTAATCGTCACCCATATTCCTACCAACAAGAATTAATCATTCTTAACCACCTCATATATTGGTTTCCAGATTTTTTTATGTTTATACTTTTAAAAAATTACACAGACAACGTAGTAATACGTTGCCCCCTTTCTCATTTGTTTTAATCTATGTTCTTCCTATTCATACAGGACTAATTCTTAGGTTCAGTTATGGGGTACCCACATGCTCCGACATAAATGCTTCACAGTATAATGGCAACAGAGAATTATTGTTTTTCTACCTTTTCTCTCTCCTTGATTCTCAAATGCAAACTTAAATTTTTTCTAGAGTTTAAAAGTATATTGTAGAAAATGTGTGAAATGTGGAAAGATGAAAATAAACAAATCACCTGTAGTCCCGCTGCTTGGAGAGAGTCATAGTTGATTTTCATTTTGGTATTTTTCCCTCTAGTCATTTTTCTACACAATTTTTTTACAAAATTAGCTTTTTATTGGATTTACTATTTTATAATCTGCCTTTTCACTTAATTTTCTATGTCTTTGTATGTTTTTCTACCTCATGATTTTTAATAGTTGCCTAGTACGCCATTCTTTAGCCATAGCTATGTCATACATTATAATTGCTATTGCTAGACATTTACTTGGTTTCCTTTTTTTGCTGTTACAGTAGCATGTGTTCTTGTACATAAATCTTTATGTGACTAACTGTAAGAATAAATTTCTAGCAGTGGAACTTCTTAAAGAGCATAAACACTAAAAGATACTTTTATTGTATTTTTCTTTAGCAAAATAATACGTATTTATTATAGAATATGTAGAAAACATAGCTAAACAAAAAGGAGAGCATAAAAGTCACCCATAGTTCTTCCCACTCTGAAGTAGCCATTATTATTTTATTATAACCATCCAGTCTTCTTTTCTCTGTACTCTACATACTTTTTACTTAATATATCCTGAATATCCTTTTAAGTTAATTATACTTTTACACCTTCACTGGTTGCATAATATTTGATTGTATGAAAATACCACAATTTATTTGGCCAATCTGCTACTGTTGAACATTTCAGTTAGTTATTTTCTGTTTTTCTCTACTGTAAGCAATACAGAGATGAGTATTCTGTGGCTGTCTTTGCAAAAGTCCTTGATTGTTTGCGTTGAAGAAATTCCTAGATGTGCAATTGTTGGTTCCACCTGTATGTACATTTTTAAGGCTTTTGATGGGTATTGCCAAATGGTCCTGTAACAATTCTCATCTTAGAGGCAAAGTATGAACATGCCCTTTTGTTCTGAATTCTTGATATCACTGAATATTTTGCTAATTTGACTACAAAGAATTCGTATCTTATTTTAAAATTTGCATTTATTTGTTAGTAAAGCTGAACATTTTTTTCTTTTGTTTTCTCTTTTGCCCAATATTCTGTTCTGATGTAAGTTTTCCCTTATTTTCTTAAGAGATTTTTAAATTAATTTAAAATATTAAGTCCTTGTCATCTGTGCAGGTTTTCTCCTTCAACTGATTGTTGTGATGAACTATATGTCTAGATTTCTTAATATTAAATTGCATTCCTGGAATAACTTCTCCTTGCTTATGGTATCTTGCTGAATTGGGTTTGCTAGCATTTCATTTAGTATTTTTTCATTTATATTTGTAAGTGATAGTAGTCTTCAGTTTTCTTTCTGTGTGTGTTTATGTGTGTTGATTAGGTTTTGTGATCAGGACAACTTTAGTTTTATAAAATGAATAGGTTTGTTTCCTTCTAAAAATGGGAAACACTTTTAGAACATGGAAGTTACTTGTTCCTTGTAAATTAAAAAGAACTTGCTCATAAAACTGTCTAGGCACTGTAACAATCACTGGAGGAAATGATTTTTAACAGCCTGTTTTTCCCATGTTTTCTACTTCTTTATGATTCCAGTTTGCTAATTTTCCTAGAAAATTGTCTATTTCATTGAGATTTTTAAATTCATTAGTATTTTTACAGCTTTATTGTGATATAATACACATACCATACAAGTCATCCATTTAAAATGATTTTTAGTATATTCACAGAGCTCTACGACCATCATCACAACCACCACAATAAATTTTTTTGCATTTTTAAACCCCCAGAAAGAAACACAATACCCATTAGCAATTACCCTCTACTTCCCCTAGTCCTAGACAACCACTAATCTATTTTCCATCTCCATAGATTTGCCTATTCTGAACCCTTCATATAAATGGAATCACACAATATGTGGTCTTTTATGACTGCCTTCTTTCACTTAGCATAATGTTTTTAGGGTTCATCCATGTCATAGCATGTATCAATACTTTATCTCTTTTTTAAAAAAGTTTTTGTTTTTAACTAATAGACTATTTTTAGAGGAGTTTTAAGTTTACATAAAATCCCCCCCACTCCTGACCATAGTTTTTTCCACTAACTTCTCGCATTGGTGTGGTACATTTGTCACAGTTGATGGACAGATATTGATACATCATTGTTAACTAAAGTCCATGGTTTACATTAGGGTTTACTCTTTGTGTTGTACAGTTCTATGGGTTTTGGCAAGTGCCTAATGCCATGTATCCACCATTACAGTATCCTACAGAATAGTTTTGATGAATAGGTAAAACATAGGGGATTTTTAGGGCACTCTTTCCCTCTTCCCGCCAAACCCTAGCAACCATTGATCTTTTAATTGTCTCTGTAGTTCTGCCTTTCCCAGAATGTTATGTGATTGTAATCATACAGTATATGTAGTCTTTTTAGATAGACTTTTTTCACTAAGCAGTGTACATGTAAGCTTCCTCCATGCCTTTCTGTGGGTTAATGGCTTAATTATTTTTGAAGCTGAATAATATTCCACTGTATGGATGTACCACAGTTTCTTTATTCATTCACCTTTTGAATAACATCTTGGTTGATTCCAATTTGGGACATTTAAGGATAAATCTGCTGTAAACATTTTTGTGGACACAAAAGTTGTCAACTGATGTAAGTAAATACCAGTGAGCATGGTGCTAGGTTGTATTGTAAGACTATGCTTAGCTTTGTAAGAAACTATCAAACTGTCTTCCAAAGTGGCTGTGCCATTTTGCATTCCAACCAACAATAAATGATAATTCCTGTTGCTCCACATCCTCGACAGCATTTGGTGCTGTCAGTTGTTTGTATTTTCACCTTTCTAATAGGTGTATAGTGGTATTTCATTGTTGCTTTAATTTTCAATTCCCTAATGACATATGATGTTGGGCATCTTATTATAGGCTTATTTACCATCTGTACATCTTCTTTGATGTGATATCTACAAGAAAAAATCAAACAACCCCATCAACAAATGGGCAAGCGAAATGAACAGAAACTTTTCAAAAGAAGACAGAATAATGGCCAGCAAACA
>NW_012151763.1:472101-479072 GCF_000956105.1 Propithecus coquereli
GGGACGGGTATTTGTATACACAAGGAGTGCAATGCGCACTACCCGAAGGATGGACATATTTGAAACACGGACTTGCGGGGAGGGGAACCAAGGGCAACACACGTAACCTAAACATCTGTACCCCATAATATGCTGAAATAAAAAAAAAAGAAAGATATTTTTCCCGTTTTCAAATTGGATTGTTTGTTTTATTTTTGTTGAAGTTTAAGAGTTCTTTGTATATGTTATATACAAGGCTTTTATTAGATATGTGTTTTGAAAATATTTTTCACATTCTTTGTGTTCTCTTTTTATTCTCTTAACAGTGACTTTCAGAGAGCATAACTCTTTTTTTTTTTTAATTCTAATAAAGTCCAGTTCCTTTTTATGGCTAACTCATATCCCATCGTATGGATATACCACATTTTGTTTATCCATTCATAACACTTGATAGATACTTGGGTTGCTTTCTTTTGGCTGTTACAAATAATGCTGTTATGAATGTTTATGTGTAAGTTTTGTTTGAACATGTTTTCATTTCTCTTGAGTAGATACCTAAGCAGTGGAATTGCCGAGTCATACGATAACTCAATGTTTAACTTTGAGAAACTGCCCAACTTTTCCAAAGTGGTTGCACCATTTTACATTCCCACTAGCAATGTAGGAGGGTTCCATTTTCTCTATATTCTCACCAAGGCTTGTTATTGTCAGTATTTTATTATAGCCACTGTAGTGGGTGTAAAGGGGTATTTCATTGTGTTCTTATTTATATTTCCCTAATGACTCATGAGCATATTTTCATGCGCTTATTGGCCATTTGTATATCTTTTTTCCCTCTTCACTTTTGATAGTCTCTTCTATGGAAATTTCACAGATTCCACTAGAATCTTCATGCAGATGATTTTCAATATTAACTTCAAACTCTGACCTTTCTCCTGAGATTGTCTCAGTTTCCCATCTGCTTCCTAGGTATTAATGTCCTGATTATATCTCAGAATGAGAGTATCTCAACTGAAACTCATCATCTTTCCTCCCAAGCTATTTATTCCTCTGTGTTCCCTATTTCTGTTAATTTTACCACTATTCTTTTAATCACCCAAACTTTAAACTTGGCATCATATCTGGATGTAAGAGGAACAGGATAAGGAAGAACCAAGTTCTGTGTTACTTTCATAATATTTTGTGTATGTTTTCTCTTTAATCTTTACTCTTCCTTCTTGATCTCTGTCTTCTTCTGACTTTCTTGATCCCTTACTCTTCTGTTTCTTCTATGTCTGATCATTTTATCTCAGATTATTTTTACCTTCCCCTTAAATGACCTACCATTTTGTTGACCATCTTTTTTTGTGACCAATGTATACCTTCTTCCTTCATTATTTTTATGTAATCCCAAGATTTGAACTATCACTTATATACTTATAACACCCAAATATATATTTCTAGCCCTGTAATATTCTGAAAACTCCAAACACATCTATCCAACTATCTGTAGGACAAATTTATCCAACTGGATAAATGGACATTTATAGGCTAGATGCCCAAACTGAGCTCTTCCCACCTCAGTTTCCTCCAAACTTGCTACTCTTCTCATTTTTTCAGTCCATGGCAACACCATCTGTTTGGGGTTCTCAGAACAGAAATCTAGCCATCATTCCTCCTGTCTTCCTCTCCCCCAAAGCCAAATATTCACCAAGTTGATTCTATCCTAAAACTGTCTTTAATCTGCCATCTATACCCCCATGCTACTTCTTTGTCCAAGCTTTTATAATCTCTCATTTAGACTATTTCAGGGATCTTTAATCTTGTCTTCCTGTCTCTAGTCTCTTGCCATGTCCCCACAGCCCCCTTCATGTAGCCCCCTGACATAATTTTCCAAACCAAAAATTTAGTCATGCCATTACACTGTAAAGAATAAACAAAAACAAGAATAGAAATAACAACAACCAAATAAAAATAGAAAAATATTTAGTATTCGTGGTGGCTACTTACTTTTCTAAAGGATAAAGTTTAAGCTCCTTAGGCTGGCATATTGAACTGCTTCCTGCCTACTTCTTAAGCTTCATCTCTCACCACTCCCCCACCCCCACTTTACCTCAGGCTCCAGCAATATTCGCCTATGTCTTTTAACATGTCCCCTCTTCTTGGACTCCTCTTCCTGCCTTGTATGCCTAGTAAACCACCATTTGTCCTTCAAAACTGTGTCTCAGTGTCCTCTTCTCTGGAAAGCCTTTTCTGAAGTTTCCAAGAACAATGAACTATGTCTAGCTCTGAGATTCTTTTGAATTTTGTACAATGTCATATTGTAACTCTTTTGTTTATATGTCTGTCTTCCCTATGAGCCTGTGTACTCTCCAAGGAGAGACTGTAGCTGAGTTTTACTGAGTAAGTGCTCAGTAAATATTTATTGAATTAATGATTCTGATGTCCCATGGGTTGAATTGCGATTTTTGAAGTTTATGGGGCATTGAGTGTGGAAATAACATGATAACACAAGTTTCATGTCTTTTATTTTCTCTCCTAATCAAAGAGCTCCAAACCTTGAGATTTCTTGGAGGTAGGCATGATCACATGGCTGGAATCCAGAGGGGATAGTTGATAAGAAGGACTTCGGTGGGGGGGGAACCAAGGGCAACACACGTAACCTAAACGTATGTACACCCATAATTTGCCGAAATAAAAAAAAAAAAAAAAGAAAAAAAAAAAAAAAAAAAAAAAAAAAAAAAAAAAAAAAAAAAAAGAACCTGCTTCAGTGAATGCGTATTTACATACTTTCTGGGAGCTCTATACATAAAGGAAATGCTTCCAGCCTCTCCTTGCCTGGCTCTTAGCATAACTTCCGATAGCTTTCTTGATTTAGGAATCACTTCTGGGCCAATGAGAGATCAGATTCCTTTAGGGGGTTGGGCATAATGTCACTTGGTGCCATTGCTAGAGGCCTGCAGAGTTTGGGATTCTGAGAAGCAATCTATGAGCTAGAACTTACCCCAAGAGGATGAGCAACTCTGTGACTGAGAGTGGGAGCCTAGAATAGACCCAAGAACCTCTACTCCAAGGACTTTGAGGAGTTTATGATCCCATCTGAGCCTACAAGATACAAGCACTCAAGGATAACAGTGTTGTTTGGGAGACAATATCCCAGAGCTACTCTAGGCTCAAATTCCCGAGGACCAGCAAATCAATTTGGTTTCCCTCAGCTCTGTGGGACTGACCTTTAAGACTGCTTGCTGCCCCAGAGAGTGACCTCTCCAGGCAAATCTCAGGGGACCCAGTACTCACTTGAGTAGACAGGCTCTAGGAAGACCTGGATGCACCTTAGGAAGTCAGGTTGTTGAGCCCAGTTTAGCCTGTTCCACCACGCTCCACACCCTTTACCATGGAAGTCCAAACACAGGTTAGAGCAGAAATCAGTGGGGAGAAGGAATGGGGCTCAGTGACCTTTCCTCAGTGGTGCTTAGCTGTGAAGCCTGTGTCCTTGGGAAATGAGCACTGCCCCTTCCAGGATGGGTTTTCAGTATGTTATTCTTTCCTAGAGTGAACTTCCAATCTAAGTTAGGCCAGTGTAGTTCCCCGTTGAGCTAAGTGGCTTTTTAACTCTTACACCTTGGTGAGCCTAATAGAGACTAAAGCTTAGTACATTTTGGTTTTATGGAATGAAATTGTTATTTCTGGTTGAGAGACTAAGTGGAGGCTAAAATTGCAAAAATACCTTTGCAATACTGTGTGATAGTTTACAAAAACCCTCACATACATTAATAGATTCATTCAGTCTTCACACAAGCTAGTGCCTATCCCTTAGGAGACATTCACATGTTTGGTGTATGAATGAACATGAGGATTTATTGTACCTATTTTACAGATTAGAAAACTGAGACCCAAGCAGGTGAATTGAGTTTTGTAAAATTCAAATCTACAGTTAGTCCAAGTGTAGAGTCTATACTTGAAATCAGGCTCATTTCAGGTCAACATATACTGAGCACCTTTTAAGTGACAGGTACTTGCCAATGATGAATAAACATGTTCCTTGGTTTTGATAACTTATAGGCTTGTCAGGGACTCAAACATACAAACAAATAATTTCAACACGATATACTAAGTGGCATGATAGAGAACTTTGTGTGATGCTATGAGGTCACAGAGGAAGAGCACCTAATCCAGCCTGATAAAGTCACAAAAGGGTTGTTGAAGATGTGATACTCAGTTAAGTTTTGAGGCTTCAATAGAGGTTTTCCAGGGGCAGAGAGAACATTCAAGGCTGAGAGGTCAGCTCCAGTGGAGGGCACAGAAGTGCAAGCCAGTATAATATGTTTATAGGATTGCCAGAGTATTCCTTGCCAAGGGGAAAGTGGCAGAAATTATGACTAGAAAGGTAGGCAGGATTCAGATCATTGAGGATGTAAGCTTTGCCTTGGACACTATTAGTTCCCACACATTAGTGAATTATTCAAATCATCTGGGAAACTTAGGCATTTTCTTGATTAGCTAGGTTTGAGAATCACATCTGGAGGCAACAGGAATGATTGAAAGATTGGTAGTAGAGGAGGGATATAGATTGGCCACTGAATTTGTCTAAGTGAGATATGGTGGACTGAATAAGGCAATAGTAGTGAGGATGGGGAGGAAGAGGTAGATGCAAAAAGATTTTAAAGTGGAGAAATTCTTATGATACTGTCAGGAGATTTGGTAAGGGGAAGGAAGTGTCTAGGATAATTCTTCAGGTTTCTTCCTAAGTAGAGGCTGGTATTTCTGACTAAGATTAAGAATGGAGGGTGGAGATAGAATGGAGAACAATGGATAATTTCATCTTGGAACCTGCTGAATTTTAGGTACTGTGGGACTTCCATCTGGAAGAGTGGCTATTCTATTCCAGAACTCAGGATAAATGTCTGGGCTGGAAATACAGATCTGGGTGGTTTAAACCCACATGAGTAGCAGAGACCTTTCAGGGAGAGTGTGTAGAGAGTGCACTTTCAATTATTCTTCCCCTTCCCTTCAAGTGCTGTTCTCTTAGGAAAGCAGAAGCAGCTTGTTTTTCTTTCTTTTTTAAATGTGTGAGTGGGGTGAGGTGGGGTAGTGAAAGTGGCATAAAAGATGGATAGAAAACCTGAGTTCAAGCCTTGCTTCTGCCACTTCATAACTCTGCAACCCTGAGCAGTTCCTGAGCCTCTCTCAGCTTCCAGGTCTTCATCTATAAGACAATGGTAATAGGAATATCTGCTTCCTAGGATTATTGAGACAGTCCAATCAGAACACATATGTGAAAATTGCCATGTAAAGAACCATAGAAACATTAGTGGGTTTTCCCCCTAAAAAATTGGACCAATATGTAAGAATTATAAGGAGGCAGATTTGGCCCAACATAAGGGAAGACTGTCTAATGCTTTTACTGTTGGATGATGGGAAGAGCTTTGGGAGATGGGAAGCTCTGAGGCTGTGGAGGCCTTTACGTAGAAGGTAGGTTGCTGGGTATATGCTGAGGGTTTTGGTGCCAGGGGTTGGGTTGAACACTTCTCTACCTGTTTTCTGAAATTTTTTACACTAATGAGATTTTTTTATTAATTCTAAAAGCAATTACAGGTACATGGTTGTTTCTTTTCCTTTAAATCTCTTAAAGCACTGGGGATTTAGGATCCTAAGTAGAGACTTTGTTTATATACACCTAATAACAGGGCAAACTGCTTCAGGTCTTACTGCATCAGGCATTTGCAGAATTTTCTAAATGCTCTTTAATGAGGATTCAATAGAGATGAAATTTCGGCAGGCTGTGTAGTGCAGTTAGGTCTCTCTAACACAGATGGAGGGGAGGGATGGACATTTGGCTGTTGTGACAATGCCGAATTAGAGATTACTTTAAAATAATCAATTTTTCTTATTTTCAAGCAGAAATGATATTATAAAAAGCTAATAAAATATTGCCAAGCAGAGATCTTGATTATGTGCCATTGAGTAGGAAAAGATTATTTGAAATCAGCATGCTAATTATTTATATGCAAATGGATGTTAGAGAGCTTGGAAAGAGTTTTTCCCTAAACTGGGTTAAACATCCCCTAAGAGCTCATGTTTATACCCTTAATTTACTCAGAAACCTGTTGTTGCTGTTTTTTTTTAATAGTTAGAGGAAAGGTAAACTATGCCAGCCCATGATTGAATCATCACAAATTTTGAGATGGTATGAATTGAATTATACTTTTCTGTATTTATTGTATTGCCAATCACTGATGTAACACACATTTGCTAAATAAAGCCTAATTTACTTGCTCACTTTCTCTACACAGAGACTATTTCTCTAAATGAAAGATCTCCACCCATGCCATGTGATGATTGAGTTATCTTTATGATTGTTGAGGTGACTTCCGTGGCTCTTTTAAAAAATCACTAAAATAGTTATTCCAAATGATACTAATTTCATACCTAGAAAATATTCTGCTAGGGAAAAAAATTGCTGTAAACCATCTAGAGATGAACAATTTTGGAAAGCAAAGCATATAAGAAAATATGTTCAGTCCTAATTGTGGGTGGGACCTAATTTCATCTTCTTGATGGTTCAGTAGGCCCTTCCAGACCATTGCAAGGCCCTCGGTCAGCTTTTTTTTTTTAATTAATTAATTAATTAATTTTTTATTTCAGCATATTATAGGTATACAAATGTTTAGGGTACATATATTGCCTTTGCCCTGCCTGAGTAAGAGCTTCGAGCATGTCTATCCCCCAGACAGTGCACACTTGCACCCATTATACCCATCTCCTCCTCCCCGCTGCCACTTGCTCGACACCTGATGAATGTTACTACTATATGTACACATAAGTGTTGACCAATTAATACCAATTTGATGGTGAGTACATGTGGTGCTTGTTTTTCCATTCCTGTGATACTTCGCTTAGTAGAATGGGCTCCAGCTCTATCCAGGTTAATACAAGAGGTTCTAGATCACCATTGTTTTTTGTGGCTGAGTAGAACTACATGGTATACATATACCACATTTTATTAATCCACT
>NW_012151763.1:480712-482888 GCF_000956105.1 Propithecus coquereli
AGCACCATTTATTGAATAAGGATTCTTTTCCCCAGTGTATGTTTTTGTCTGCTTTGTCAAAGATTAGGTGGCTATATGAGGACGGTTTTATATCTGGGTTCTCAGTCTCAGTCAGCTTTTGATGATCTTTTTTCCATTGTGCTATAGCTGTGACAAGGGTTGGTTGATAGAAACTTCTAGTTAATATTTTGAAAAAGTAAAAGTATTTAAATACTCTTGGTTCCCCCACCTTACTCCCTACTCCTGGTCCTCATCTGCAGGAACTGGTGGACCAAGAGAGAAGGAGTACTCTGGCTGTGGTGTCCTGAACCTTGAATCCTGGGATGACGGGCAGTGGGGCAGAAGATTCAAGGACAGGAACTACGGAGGGATGGAAGTTGGGAGGGGGAAAGAAAGATTGAGAATCTATCAATAAACCAAAGGAAGAAGCCAAGGAGTATTATATTAGGTCTTAAGCCAAATCACAGGTAGTTGGGTCAGGGTTAGGGGTAACAGATACAAGGAAAAATGGGGGCAATGGTCCAAGTGTAAGCCAGCCAAACCCTGCTTGGACCATGGTTTTGGGGCCCCTCAGTGTCTTTCTTAATGTTTCATATTGTAAATCTTTGAGGCCCCTATTTTGGGGCCCCTCAGTGTCTTTCTTAACGTTGCATATTGTAAATCTTTGGGTTCTGACCTCAGAGGGAGGCTGAGCAGCTCAATAAGCAGGCTGTTCCATCAGAGCTTTGCAGTGTCTGTTCACTTACAACCCATGGAGCTTTCTTTATTTCGGAAGGCTACTCCATACAACCCACTGGATATTTTCTAGCAATTCTTCTTTTAGGGGATCATGTAGTGTGCTGGAAAGAGCCCTGTCAGGGAGTTTGGGGAGGATGCTTGGATTTTAGTCAGTGCTCTGCCACTAGTTGGTCATGAAACTTTAGGCAATTCATCTAAACTTTCAGGGCCTCAGTTTCCCCATATATAAAATGAGGATTTAGGAGGCACAGATGTATAATACATCCATCAGCAATGAGTTCTAAAGCATAGAAAAGCATTCTATGGCCTTTGGCATTTGGCTTGTTTGACTTGAGAAAAATAAATATACCTTAGGCACTACAGTTGAGCTGAAGCTATGAAAACCCTGAGAGTCAAAATCAAACTATAAATAGTCAGATCCTTTCCCCAGCTTGTTTGTCAGAGCCAGGGCTGTTAAAGACAGTCACCTTTTTAGCATTTGTGGAAATGGCAGGAAGCAAATTGAATAGGGTAAAATAGTTGTGTTCTTCAGCCTCTGCAGATGCATTAGCTTACATACCAGTAATAAAGCAGAGGTCCACTGTGTTCCAGGCACTCTGATGGGACTGATAGACACCTAGTGATGTACACAGCACCGGCAAGCTGGAAAACTTTTGTCCTTTGCCAAATCACACATGGCTCATTTGCTGAGGGCTGCAATAAGATTGAGTGTCTCTTCTGAATGGCCCACCCTATCGGTCCTGACAGTATGGGACAAAAGATATAAGAGCTATCAGTGGACCTTAAAATGTTAATTTTAAAAATAGGCATTAATTATAAAAAATAGCCTTAATTATAGCTTACAACACATAGGTCACGCATTTCCGAATAGTTTAACAAACAAGGGAATAAGTGAAGAGTTGATATGTGTTGGTGGGTTCATCTGCCTGCTGTCCCACACCCAAATTGTAATACTGCAACACCACAATTTCCAGCCAGATTACAAGCACAACAAATTAACACAATTTGTTAATTTCCATTTCAATTGCACTACCAACAGGAGTATTTCTGTCTTTTGGTTTTTTTGACATAGAGACTTCATCTTAAAAGCAGAAAGACTTTGCTAAAATTTTGTTGAGGATTTTTGCATCTATATTCATGAGGAATACTGGTCTGTAGTTTTCTTTTTTTGTTGTCTCCTTTCCTGGCTTTGGTATCAAGGTGATATTGGCTTCATAGAATGAGTTAGGAAGGATGCCATCTTTCTCAATATTCTGGAGTAATTTCCGGAGTATAGGTGTGAGTTCATCTTTGAATGTTTGGTAAAACTCTGGAGTGTAGCCATCTGGTCCGGGGCTTTTACGTTTTCGGAGGTTTTTGATTGCTGCTCCAATTTCTGAACTTGAAATTGGTCTATTCAGATATTCTGTTACCTCTTGGGTGAACTTAGGGAGGTTGT
>NW_012151763.1:485398-485958 GCF_000956105.1 Propithecus coquereli
GGAGGAGGGGACGGGTATTTGTATACACAAGAGTGCAATGCGCACTACCCGAAGGATGGACATATTTGAAACACGGACTTGGAGGGGAGGAACCAAGGGCAACACACGTAACCTAAACATCTGTACCCCATAATATGCTGAAATAAAAAAAAAAAGAAAGCAGGAGTCTTTTCAAAAAAAAAAAAAAAGCAGAAAGACTTTGATATAGCTAAATCTATACCTATAACAAATAAAGCTTGTTTTCATTTTCCTTACCCATCTGGCTAAGATTTATACATTAATTATTCAACCAATGCATCTTTTTTTATTTTATTTTATTTTATTTCAGCATATTATGGGGGTACAGATATTTAGGTTATGTATGTTGCCCTTGCCCCCCCCGCCAAGTCCGAGTTTCAAGTATGTCGATCCTTCGGGTGGTGCACATTGCACTCTTTGTGTATGCATATACCCGTCCCCTCCTCCTTCCTAACTCTCCCCCCTCCCCCCTGCCCAACATCCAATAGATGTTATTCTTATATGTGCACTTATGTGTTGATCAGTTAATACCAATTTGATGG
>NW_012151763.1:487958-492373 GCF_000956105.1 Propithecus coquereli
AGGAAGGATGCCATCTTTCTCGATATTGTGGAATAATTTCTGTAGTATAGGTGTGAGTTCATCTTTGAATGTTTGGTAAAACTCTGGAGTGTAGCCATCTGGTCCAGGACTTTTACGTTTTGGGAGGTTTTTGATTGCTGGTCCAATTTCTGAGCTTGAGATTGGTCTATTCAGATATTCTGTTACCTCTTGGGTGAACTTAGGGGAGGTTGTATGTTTCCAGGAATTTGTCCATTTTCTCCTCGTTATATAGTTTTTGGGCATATGGGTTTTTGTAGTAATCAAAAATAATGTTTTGTATTTCTGTGGCATCTGTTGTGACCTCTCCTTTTTCATTTTTGATTGAGTTTATTAGAGACCTTTCCCTTTGGATTTTAGTCAATCTAGCCAGTGGGGTGTCAATTTTGTTTATCTTTTGAAAAAACCAGCTTTTGGTTTTGTTGATCTTGTGTATAGTTCTCTTGTTCTCAATTTCTTTTAATTGTGCTTTGATCTTAGTTATTTCTTTTCTTCTATTTGGATTGGGATTCATTAGCTCTTCCTTTTCCAGGTCCTTGATTCTATTTATTAGATTGTCGATTTCTGATCTTTCTGTTTTTTGGATATGAGCATTTATTGCTATTAGTTTTCCTCTCAGGAATGCTTTTGCTGTATCCCACAGGTTTTGTTAGCTTGTTTCTCCGTTATCATTTAGTTCGAAGAAGTTCTTTATTTCCCTCTGTATTTCCTCCTTGACCCAGGAGTTAGTCAACAATAGATTGTTTAATTTCCATGACTTTGTGAGGTGGCGAGTATTTCTGTTGGAATTCAACTCTAATTTTAAACACTATGGTCCGAGAAAGTACACCATATAATTTCTATTTTTCTGAATTTGTTGAGGTCTGATTTGTGGCCTAGTATGTGGTCAATTTTGGAGAAAGTTCCGTGGGCTGATCAGAAGAATGTAAATTCAGCTTTATTTGGGTGGAATGTTTTGTAGAGATCTGTCAGACCGTTTTGTTCAAGAGCTCTATTTAAGTCCATTATTTCTTTGCTTATTTTCCGTTTGGAAGATCTGCCCAGTTCATTCAGTGGAGTGTTGAAATCCCCTGTTATTACGGTGTTATTGTTTATCATGTTGTTTAGATCAGACAAGGTTTGCTTTATGTAACTGGGTGCTCGTGTATTGGGTGCATAGATATTAAGGATTGTAAACTCTTCTTGTTGGATCTTCCCTTTCACCAATATAGAGTGGTCATCTTTGTCTTTTTTTACTTTTGCTATTTTAAAGCTTATGTTATCTGAAACTAGTATAGCTACCCCTGCTTTCTTTTGACTTCCATTCGCCTGGATGATAGTTTTCCATCCCTTGACCTTTAGTCTGAAGGCATCTTTGTGGGTTAGATGTGTTTCCTGTAGGCAGCAGATACTAGGCTTGTGGATTTTTATCCACTCTGCCAGCCTGTATCTTTTCAGAGGACAGTTCAGTCCATTCACATTTATTGAGAGGATTGAGATTTGTGGTAGATTTCCATTCATATTGTTGGGTGAATCCTGTTGTTTTGTTTTGCTCCTTGAGCCATCATGAGGTCCACGTTCTAGGCTTTAACTCTTGAATGATTTTACTTTGAAGAGTGTCTATTATGCTGTTCAGTGTGTAATGCAGGACTGAGTACTTCCTGTAGGGCTGGTCTGGTCTTTGCAAAATCTATCAGTGATTGCTTGTCTGGGAAGGATTTTATTACTCCCTTGTAGATGAAGCTTAATTTTGCTGGATAAAGAATTCTGGGTTGGGAATTATTCTGTTTTAGAAGATTAAGTATAGGGACCCAGTCCCTTCTGGCTTGTAGGGTTTCAGATGAGAAATCAGCAGTTAGTCTGATTGGCTTTCCTTTACAGGTTATTTGTTGCTTTCGTCTCGCTGCTTGAAGAATTGCTTCTTTCGTATTTACTTTGGTCAGTCTAATAACTACGTGATGTTGTGATTGCCTTTTCACATTGAGTCTCCCAGGAGTTCTGTGTGCTTCTTGTACCTGGATGTCCAGATTTCTGGCCAGGCCTGGCATATTTTCCTCCAGTATTGCATGAAATAAGTTTTCTAGCCCTTGATTATCTTCTTATTCTCTCTCTGGAAGACCGATGATCCTAAGGTTCTGTTTCTTTACATAATTCCACATTTCTTGAAAGTTTTGTTCTTGTCTCTTGCTTCTGAGTTCTTTTTCTTCATCTGATTTTTTCAGCACATAGACATTATCTTCAAGCTCTGAGACTCTTTCCTCTGCATGATCCATTCTGTTCTTGAGGCTTTCCATTGTGTTTTGAAGTTCCCTGAATTACTCCTTCATTGACAAAATTTCTGTTTGGTTTTTCCTTAGTATTTCAATTTCTTTGGAAAATTTTTCATTCATTTCCTGGATTGTTCTTGTGGTTTCTTTATGTTGGGATTCTATTTTCTCTTCTATTCTATTCAGTTTCTTTACAATCCATAATCGGAATTCTTCCCTCTGTCCGTTTAATCGTATCATGTACGTTGGTATCTGTTGATGGAGATCGAATATTTTCTTTTGGAGGTGACTTTTCTCTCTGATCTTTCATGTTTCCTGTGTTCTTTCACGGATTCTTTCTCATCGGGCTACTTTGTCAAGGACTGGATGTGCTATGACTGGTTTATGAACTTAATTTGGGGGCTCCAAAGGGATGTTCCTTGGCAGAGCTGAAGAGATGTGGCCTGGTCTTGTGCTGTCTTGGTGGGGTTTTGGCCTGTTGGGTTATCTCTGGCCTGTTGTCTACTCCTTCTGCTTACAGAGATTAGTGAGTTTCTTTTCCTTGCTTAGCTTTCCAGGAATTGGGTCACTTTTGAGTGTGTGACTCCGCTATCGACTAGTTGGTTGAGGTGGAAGGCGCTGGGTTTAGTTATGAGGTTGCTCTCTCTTTTGTTGCTTGAATTTTGCGTGGAGGGGTCAGTTGTCAAGTTATTCCAGAACCTTTGAATTGAACTCTAAAATCCCACATGGGACATACGACAGCCTGAGTCTTTGGGAAATGTTTTGCCACTCCCAAGGGCTACTTGAGACGAATTACCACTTAAGATGTGGTGAGAAGAGCAGCAGGAATCAGCATGCCTGAGGCAGTATACTTCACAAATTGCTTGATCTGTAGCTAGGAGAGTGCTGCTAATATGTTATTCAGGGCTCATTAGGCACTCTTGTGGAGGAATTCCTAATGGGTGTGTGAGTTGGTGCAATTGCTAAGGACTCTGGTCGAGATTTTCCTTCCCAGACCACTAGCCCCTAAGATGACAACAGCCTGGGCACCAAGTGCAAGCTTTTGTGTTATGTTCTTGTCAGGTGTTCCAAACTGATCAGCTGTATCACGTCAACAAACTGTCCCCTTTTGCTTAGATCCAAGGTCATACAGATTCAGGTTAGTCCTATGGGGAAAGTGTTTTTTCTCCTTTCTCCCTACCTTTAGGGGCGGGCTCTGTCCTGGAGGGCTGTGGGAGGGGCGTTGGCTCAGACTGTCACAAGGCCTGGCCTGAAAAACGTCTTCTCTCATTTCTTTCCTCCTCCGAGGGCGGGTTTTTATCTTCCAGAGGGGGAGATAACCCCGCAGACTGGGGGAAGGGCACTTCCTGGGGCTACCTGGCGTCTCAGCTCAGGAAGTGGTGACCCTTATTATTCCACCCCTTCAAGTGCAGGGTTGTCTAGCTGGTAAGAAGTAAACACTTCAGGGCTGCTAGAGAAGCCCTGCCTAAGGCCCCTGAGGGACCCAGACCAGAGAGCAGCCTGTCCTGCTATTCCACTCCAGTGGATGCGGGGTCAGTCCCTTTGGTACGCAATATCGGTGGTCAGATCTTAGTCAAGGATCCTCCACCACCCCTACAGGGTCACAGTCAAGAGAACAGCTTCCCTTGTTCCTCTTCACTGCCAGGGGTGGGGAACTAATTCTTTGGGAGGAGGCGCTGATTACCAAGTCACAGCGAAAATGAGGCTACAGGACCCCGCTGGGAAAACAGCCTCTTTCACTCTCTACTCGGCCCTTCCCATAGTGGAGTCTGTCCGTTTGGCTGGCTGCTCCAACTACCAAGTCGCAGTAGAGAAGTGACCGCATGTCTCAGCTTGAAGAGCAGCCTCCTTGGTCACTAGACACTCTTAGGCGTGTGTGCTGTCACTTTGGTGCAAAATAGCCCCGTTGTGGAGATTCAACAATTGGGTTCCTGCGGTCATGGGTTTCAGATGTACACCCACACACATACACATTCACAGAAAGAGAGTAAAAAGGAAAAGGAAAGGAAGAAGAAGGAAAGAGGAAAAATGTGTGTGTGTGTGTGTGTATACACAAAAAAAATAAAAAGTAAGAATTAAGAGAAATATGTATATAGAAAGAAAAGAAATAGAAAAAAAAGAAATAGAAAAAAAGAAATAGAGAAAAAAGAA
>NW_012151763.1:493883-495482 GCF_000956105.1 Propithecus coquereli
TTTTCTATATATATTTTTTTAGTTGTCCAGATAATTTCTTTCTATTTTTAGTAGAGATGGGGTCTCACTCTTTATCAGGCTGGTCTCGAACTCCTGACCTTGAGCTATCCACCCGCCTCGGCCTCCCAGAGAGCTAAGATTACAGGTGTGAACCACCGTGCCCGGCCCAACCAATGAATCTTAAACATCCTAGTTAAAATACACACTGCTGGCCAGGAATTGTTCAGCCCCCAGCATAATTTTGTTTGCCTGTAAGGAATAAATACTTACAACTGTAAATGGGTAAACTCAATTTTTCCATGTACCGAGGTCAACAGAACTCATGGTGAACATACAAAGGATAGGGGACTAATTATTACTGAGATTCAGGTAAGTGATTTCTTAGGCATTCTAGCTGTCATGCTGTGGAATAATTGTAAACCCACCAGGAAGGAATTTCAAAACACAACCTACTTACTCTTTCCCCAATGGCTATATAGAATTTTTTTCTGTCCTGTACTTTGTGCCAACCCTCTATTTAATCATTAAAAGGAATGTTATTTTAGGTATTGCTTCCTCAATAACAGTGTTTGACTGAAACTCTACAGAATGGTGACTTTGCCCAGACTGCAGCTTCAATATGCTGTCATAATTTAAGGCAATCAGAGCTATTAGAAACAGAATGGAGAGCTCTGTGGCAGTTGTATTGAAAGTTTTGCTTAAGTTTAATGTTACATATGACTAATGTAACCACTTGTATATTGTATCAGTGACAATATACAATTGTTAAATACCATTTCATAGGCATTAGGTGCCTTGGCTTTGGTACAATTTTATGATCATGCCTTATTGTAGTACTTTATTACTATCATTTAAATATCAGTAATAGCAGCAGCAAATATTCTAGGCATGATATGTGATACAGAAACCAAGGTAGTGGGTCTCCAGCTAAATTTTTCCTGTGTCTAGGTCCTCACATAGTCTGTTCTCTTGTCCAGGAATGCCTCTCAAATCTTGGTTGAAAGGCCTTTTCAGAGAAGTTCCCTTTTCTCCTCTCAGGATTCATGATCACCATTCGCATTTGTTTTCTTCATAGTATTTCTCACAATTCAAAATTATACCTATATCTGTTTTTCTTTAAGTTGTCTCCGCTGGTAGACTATAAGCTGTACAAGAGCAGCGACCACGTCTATTTTTTTATTCATTACTTTTTAACTTTTTTTCTTTTTTTATTTCAGCATATTGTGGGGGTACAAATGTTTAGGTTACATATATTGCCTTTTCCCCACCTGAGTCAGAGCTTCAAGCATGTCCATTCCCCAGATGGTGTGCACCACACCCATTAGGTGTAAATATACCCATCCCCTCCTCCCCCCTCCCACCTGCCTGACACCCGATGAATCTTACTACTATATGTGCACATAAGTGTTGATCTATTAATACCAATTTGATGGTGAGTACATGTGGTGCTTGTTTTTCCATTCTTGTTATACTTCACTTAGTAGAATGGGTTCCAGCTCTATCCAGAATAATACAAGAGGTGCTAAATCACCATTGTTTTTTGTGGCCAAGTAGAGCTCCATGGTATACATATACCACATTTTATTTTATTTTATTTTA
>NW_012151763.1:496757-537647 GCF_000956105.1 Propithecus coquereli
GTTACTATAGCCTTGTAGTATAGCTTGAAGTCTGGTAAATTGATGCCTCCCAATTTTTTCTTTTTGCTTAAGATTGCTTTTGCTATACGGGGTCTTCCCTGGTTTCATACAAAGCATAGAACTATTTTTTCTAGATCTGTGAAAAATGATGTTGGTGTTTTGATGGGTATTGCATTGAATCTGTAGATCACTTTGGGTAGTATAGAGATTTTAACAATGTTGATTCTGCTGACCTGTGAGCATGGTATGGTTTTCCACCTGTTTATGTCCTCTGCTATTTCCTTCCTCAGTGTTTCATAGTTCTCCCTGTAGAGGTCTTTTACCTCCTTAGTTAAATGTATTCCTACATATTTTATTTTCTTTTTTGCTATTGTGAAGGGTATTGAGTCTTTGATTTGGGTCTGTTTGACTGTTGTTGGTGTATAGGAATGCTACTGATTTCTGTATGTTGATTTGGTAACCTGAGACTATGCTGAATTTGTTTATCAATTCCAGTAGTCTCATGGCAGAATCTTTGGGGTTTTCTAGATATAAGATCATATTGTCAGCAAAGAGCAATAGTTTGAACTCTTCTGCCCCCATTTGGATGCCCTTGATTTCCTTCTCATGTCTGATTGCTCTGGCTAGGACTTCCAACACTGTTGGAATAGAAGTGGTGATAGAGGGCAACCTTGTCTGGTTCCAGTTCTAAGCAGGAATGCTTTCAATTTTTCCCTGTTCAGTATGATGGTGGCTGTGAGTTTGTCATATATGGCTTTTATCATTTTAGGTAAGTCCTGTCTGTGCCTATTTTGTTAAGTTGATTTTTAATTGTAAATTGATAAATTGTAGTTGTATATACTTATGGAGTGAAAGTAATGTTGTGATTTATGAAGACAATGTGGAATAATTAAATCAAGCTAATTATCATACTCATCACCTCAACTATTTACCCGTGTATCCTCTTGCCTAGCAAAGTAAGTGGGGACTCCAAATATTTTCTGAGGGACTGTAAGTACTTAAAGAATAAATGAGGCAGTGCAATGGAATTATAAGAAGGCAGGGACCCTACATGCTGGGGTCTTCCAAATTAATCTTGTAGTTGCATTTGACCCTGCCTAGGCCTGTGTGACTTTATATCAGTATACCCAAATACTTGCTGGACATTTTCACCCAATAACTCTCAGACATTTCAATTCCAACCTATAATTTATCAGCTCACCTCTCAGATCTCTTTTTCCTCCTCACTAATAACTTGGATAATGGCACCATCATGTATGCCATCACCTAAGTAAGACACTTAGCATTCACTCTCTCCCTACCTCCCTCTGAACTTCAGCATGTTCAGTCCTGTCAGTGTGTCCTCCAGAATGTCTCTCGGATCTGTCTTTTCCTTTCTACTTCTGTTGACATGGCCTTGGTTCAGGTCCTCATCATCTCTATCTAGACTACTGCAAATGCTTCCTCCTCCTTCCTGCCTCCCTAATCTTATTCCCTAAAGACCACCTCCCTCCTCCCAAACAGGCAAATGGTATTCATGTATTCTCTCTCTCTCTCTTCTCTCTCTCTCTCTCTCCTCTCTCCATCCAGAAGTCAGTAAGGGCTGCCAATGTGCAGAAGTAGCTGGAACCTTACTGAATAAGAGGTATTTAAAGATTGCAGACAAATTATTTCCTCAAGATTAATTTCCTTTTTATTTTCTGCTATGAATCCAACAAAATAAGTTATTAAAATGCTTTGAGGTTTTGAACGAAAGCACAGAACAGTGCCAGCAGGAACAACATAAAAGTTTCCTTTCTTTATTTTCCTCTAGCATCTTTCTGTGATGGATGATGTGACCATGAATCTTCACTTAAATATGGAATCCCAAAATATCATAAAATCCCAGAGTGCTGGAGCTGGACAAAGGCTGTCTGGATCCTATGTGTGAGGCTGAGAGAGGGTAAGGGCTTTATTTAACATCACAGACTGAGTTAGCTGCAGAATTAGGACTCAGACCCAGTTCTCTGCATTCCCCAAGTGATCATGAGGCTTCATTTAGATGTATTATTAAAACATTTGGCAGCTCTAATGACCCACCCCTTAGACCACTGTGGCATGACTTTCTTCCTTCATCTGATCATTTTTTGCTTCTCTTGTGCCTTGGTATTAATCAGTGAGATTAGAAAGAAAGTCTGACTTTAATAAAGTGACATATGCTTTAATGATGATTTTCAAATGGAGCACCTTGAAGCACCAGAGGTTTCTTAGAACTGCCTTTGGGGCCTCTTATATGTATCACTCATTGGGGTTTCAAGTGAATAGGGCACGGGGCTGCCAACCCCCATTTCAACCAGATAGCTGTGTTTTTATCTGTTTTATATGAACTCATACTACCGTTGGATTTAAATAAGCAACTCTATGTTGTAAAAGTTTTGAAAACTACTGTGCCTCAGGAATGCATTAGCTGGTTTGCTTCCCAAGTTGAATATTCCAATTAAACAATATTTCTGTGGGTTTGGTGTTTATTTTTATTTGTACCCTTATCTTTACAATGATAGAAAACAGGAAAAATCCAGGCTTGCTCACGTGGTTTTGGTAATTTGAACATAGATCGTCTGCAACTAGTTAGTAGACCAGTGGCTAAGGCTAGGATTTTATGAATTCTTGGCTATGTGTTAGTATAGGTGGGTCAGGTCCACATAAATGGTCTTTCCCTCTCTATCAGGCCAGGGATTATAAGAGATTGCTTGGTGGAAGGTATGTTACCACTGGATATCTAGTATCTTCTCTCCAGCTTACTTGAATTGCATATCTTCATTATTTGATGCTGGCTATTGGTAAGCAGGTGGAATGTATGATTTCTGAGGGCCAATGTACAATATCTATTGTAGCATGGTAGTAAAACATTGTGTGAATGTCCATTGAAGGGGGCAGTTGATATTGAAGATTAATGACATGTGTCATTGTGGAGGGTTTCAGGGGCAGTCTTCCAGTTTCTGGCATGGGAGGTGTTGGGGGAGGGATGTAGGGGCATGAATCAGAGACAAATGGTATCTCTTACTTGCCTGTTTTACTTTGTTTCCCAGAGATGGTTAGCATACATCTGATGCTTCTCTTTGGCATGGTGAAAAGCAAGGCTACCTCTAACTTTGGTGGCCTGGAGCTAGGGCACAAAATACAGGTTCACTGTGAACTCCTTCTTCTCTTCAACCTTCTGGCTCTGTCTCTTACCCTAAGGGCCCTTCCATACATGCCTGTAGACAGTATTATCTTTGAGGAACTCAAGTCCAGAGTATCAGCATTACCTGAGAGCTCCTTAGTAGTTCAGACTCTCAGGCCCCACTGTAGGCCTGCTGAACCAAGATCTGGAGTTTAATAAGATGCTAGGTAATTGAGAAGCACCACCATAGTCCACATTTTCAAGCTCCATCACCACCAGGTGGAGGGGCAATAGCTGCCCTATGGCCACTCTTCAGTCACCCGTCAGACATAGAGTTTAGTCCATCCTTAGGAAGACAGAACTAGGGAAGAGGATTGCACAGGTCCCAAACACAGGCTTGAGGCCCAAAGGCAGGGAATTTCAAGAACCTGGGTATTCCAATGGTAGACTAGAAGAGGGAAGTATGGACTTTGGGTTGGCAAATCCCCTTGGCCCTGTAAACTCCTTGCCCTGTGGTGAGCAGTGTGGCTGGAGCAGGGCCAGAGCAAGGCTCTGTCAATTATGGGGCCTGGGGCAGTGACCTGGTTGTCATAGTCTAAGAGTGATACTGTTGAAAGGTATCCTAAACATCCATGGGGATGGGGGTTGAGTGGAAGTTGTTCATAGTTCATTGTGGTGCTGGGTGGCTGTCAGGGCCTTTGTGGCTCTTTGGAGTGTGGTAAAATTGTGGTGGTGGGACCATTACTGCTTTAAGAGGGAATCAACTTGAACTGTTATAAGAAAAATCTAGCTAGAGAGACACATTTGTTGACTTATCTGTAGAAGGCATACAAGGAAGGCGCCTTCTGTAGTGCCTAATAACAATTCAATTAGACCAGCTGTCAGCTTCCATAAGGAGACAGGTGGATATGGTTGTGGAGGGCCTTGAACAACTTCCTCCAAACCTGAGATACCAGCCATTTTCCTCAATGAATTGAGAACTGTGTCTGGTGTGGTTGGGGTGGGGTGGCTGTTGGAGGGGCAGAGTAAGCCATTTGGTGTCTACCACCACCTAGATGATGCCATGGTCGTGGGACAGAAGCAAGTCTGAAGTTAAATTCAATGAATTGCTGTCCCAGCTACCACACACTTCAGCTTCTTCGTCTATAAAATGGGTGTAAGAGTCCTTGCCCTACTACCTTGCAGACATGTTGGGTAACTCTACTGAGATAATGGATACAAAAGTGCTTTGTAACTTGTTAAGTGTGACAGACATGAAGAAATGATGATCATTCTGCCACTTGTTGTCTTTCCTTTGTGAGTGTGCCTTCACCTCCACTTGAGTTTTAGATTTAGGTTTTCCTTTCCTTAGCATTGCAGCTTTCAGTTCTCAGCAACACACAAGGCTCTGTGGAAAGCCATTTCTGCCCTCCTGCCTGATGCCTTCCATCCCCTTCCATACCGATATACTGCTGTGATTATTGTTTTTGAGTTCCATGGGTGGGGGAGGGGAGAATTTTATATTGGCAAACATTTCTAAAGAGACAAATAATTGCCTCTGGAAAGAGACATGCTTTCTCTTCCAAAAATTCATATTTGCTGGTTTAAATTGATGTGACTTTATTTTTTGGCTAGAACCCTGCAGTATTCCACTGAGCAGTAATTATTCCTTTGGTGTTGCAGGAGTTTGCTGAGAGAAGGAAACTAAATCTAAGAGAGTGAATCCATCTGGTACATATGTTGAAGCTCTCTCTGAGGCTACTGACACTGAAATGTTAATGCTAGATTTTTATCTAGTGGTACCATTCAGATATTGATATAATATGAGCTAATGTCCTGGGTTGCTAAACCAAAGGCTGAATTCCATTTCCTTACATGGTGCAGGATGCCCCTGCACAGTGGATTGATGACCTTCTTGGCAGAGTGCAATGTTACGATAGAACTTGCATTCCAGTCCTGACACCTGATTGTCAGACTCTGGCTATCCCAGCTCCAATCAGGGGTAGATACTAAAGGCCAGTAGCTGGAAGACTGAACATCTCCCAGTACCTGAAGCATCAGTAACTAAGCTTGGCAGGACAGTAGAAGACCCTCACAAACACCAGTAGGTGACTAATTCTAGATTAGTCTGTTACCTAAAGTATTAAGTGTCCCTAGGAAGAGCCCCTGGGGCCCATGGAGGCTCACTAATCTGCAGCCTTCCTTTTTACATTATGAAATGGGTGAAGCTGGGATATGCCTCAGGACTCTGCAGAAGACTATCCTGCTTCGTTGGAGCTCTGGCATCCAGACTAGCCTTTGCTAGGCTGGACTCTGTCTCTCTACCTAGCTGCCAGCTAAGGTCCAATCCAAATAAAACTTCTTGGAAATATGGGGCTGCCACCTGCCTGATGATTAGTATTGCCACCACACAAGGTCTTTCCTAAACAGATTGCCACCTGAAAATAGCCAACTTGCATTTGTCACAATTTTTTGATCTTTGTAACTTGGATAGCTAGTTAGCCCTCTTATGGACAACTCTGGGGCCCTCTGAGTTCTGACTCTGCTTGATCTATGCTCATTCTTTTTTCTTTTTCTGATCTTCATGCATTGAAGTCTTGGAAGTCCCCACTATTGCTATAAAAGTTTTGCTGAAAAGTGTGAGCAATTGCCTGCTTTATCCCACAGTCCAGTTGCACAATCATAGGAAGCTGTGGACATCTCAGTGTTCACTTGTGGTTGAACTAAAAGTCCCTGCCTCCCCTCTCCAGAAAGTATTAACTAAAGAAGCCACAGGGGATTCACCAGTCTCCTATGAAATAAAATGGTATGAGATACCAAACAGCTAACTGTTCAGATTTATTAGCAAAATCTGGCTGCTTTAGCTTTTGACATTTTTTTGTCTCTCCTCTGTAGTCCAGTATGAAATAGACTCTCCAGGGCAAATTGTCACTGAGAGGAATTCGGAGCTGCCACATGTCATCGGCACATGGCCAAGGAGAAGCCAACAAAAGGATTACCTCCATTTTCCCAAACAGCTATTAGGGAAGGTTATTGATTGTCTTCCAAATACCTTCCACCTTCATCATAGGATATTTTGATCATAAAAAAGGTACTGTCATGTATCTTTTTAAAAATAGTTTTCTCCTTTTTGTTTTCTTAATGTTCACTGTGCCCAGGTTCCCTTTTAGAGCCCCAAAGTGATATTTCTTTCTTTACCCATAGGTTTTGTCCTTGCCCTTCTAGCAAATGAACTTGACTTGCTACCTGAGTTTACTTCAAGGTCTTTGGCTAGATGAGTCCAGTTATAGAAATCATTATTGATTGCTGTCAACCCCCTGTCCCTCCCTCCCATACTTTTTTTCTACCCCTGCCTCCCACTGCTTTCCATATAGGATTGGAGGTGTCATTTTTTTTTTCTTTCAGACTTCCAGACTTTTGGATAAAAACAGTGCCTAAAGGTACATGTCAGCACTTTCTGATAGTATTTAAAGTAGAGAGGCATTTTCTCTGTACAGTAATCAGTTCTTTATCATATGTAGATTATCCATAGCATACCCAGTTTTAAAATTCTTAATGACATCTATTATACTTAAGCCCTTAAACCAATTCATGGGGACATGAGGGGTAATGTGGCATTACTGCCTTGTGGGTATAGTGAATGTTGGTATTTTGTCTTTTAGTTGGCTCCTATACTATCCTTCAGTGGGGGATGGGGGAGTTCCCTCTTTTTGTGTTGATGGATGAAGGTGTGTTTTGTTTCCTCTTATTCTGTATTTGTTTCAACACAATAAGCATCACAGACCCATTGATTAAGAAAAGTTGGCTATGTTCTCCTGCCAAATTTCTGATTTCTCAATTCCCAGTTGAGGAATACAGTCCTATCTAGAAGAGCAGAGCCATTTGCTCCAGGCTCAGAACACATGGAGGGCCCAGAACCATACATTGCACTTTTGTTTCAGAGTTGGAAGACTTCTGTGGGCTCCTCAAGCCTTTGGCCACACTAAAGTAGTATTGTGAGAAGTGAGTTTGTGTTTTTATTTTTTAAAGATGGGATCTAAGCTCATCTCAATTTAGTTCTTTGCCTTTTTTTAATTTTTTGGTTCTTTAGCTCATATACAGGATCTGTAGGCCTTGACATTAGCCATTTGAAGCATAATGTGGAGTGGTATGGTTTCAGTTGGTACATTGTTACTTTAAGAAATCAGCAAGTGGCTTGTGGTGCCTTTTAAAGATTTATTTAGTACTTGTTTATTAAGTACCTCTTATGGGCTAGGTGCTGTGCTGGATGCTACAGATGTACAGATGAAAAAGACACAGTCTCTGCTCTCAGGTTGTCTCACAGATTAGTGGGAGAGAGACACACATAAATAGCTAACTCTAATACCCTAAGGAGCTGGAGAGAAAATTCTATGTCAGGGCACCGGCACAAGTAGGAGTTGAAAGCAGGTAAATATATGGTTTGCTCAGGGAATCACAAGTAATGTAGTAATGTGGATGTTGGCAGGAAGCAACTACAGACAAGATTGGAAGATGGATTCAGGTCAGACTTTCAGGAGTCAAGATTTTTAGTTTTCAGAGGATTATGTTGGTATCCCTTGAACTCAAGATATTGAGTCCAAGGTAACAATTCTGTTGACTTCCTTAGATATTTTGTTTAGTCTAGCAGAAGGTAAAAGAAAAAGCTATTGAACTTGAAACAGTGACCCTCAGCTCTAGGGTCAGTGTGAGTCAGAGGTTAGAGCATCCAGCCTGGTGTGGGGCTGGGGCTCTGCATCAGTCTGATCTATGTGATGTATCTTTAGCTTAGGGAAGGGACACAAGATTTGGTTTTTTGAGGAAGGTTTGGGAAGGAAGGATAGCATAGCTGGATAGTTTTAACATGCTCCCCAGTCAGAAATTTATAGTTAAATAAAGTCTTGAAATACTGCGATGTCCCAGAACCTACAGAAACCCATATTGGAAAGTAAGCATGCTCAGCATCCCACTGCTAGGTATATATCCAAAAGAAAGGAAACAATATATCAAAAAGATATCGGCAGTCCCATGTTTACTGCAGCACTATTCACAATAGCCAAGATTTGGTATCAACCTAAGTGTCCATCAGCAGATGAATGGATAAAGAAAATGTGGTGCATATATACAATGGAATATTATTCAGCCATAAAAAAGAATGAAATCTTGTCATTTGCAGTAACAGGGATAGAACTGGAGAACGTTATGTTAAGTGAAATAAGCCAAGCATAGAAAGACAAATCTCGCATGTTCTCACTCTTGTGGGACCTAAACATTAAAACAATTGATCTCATGGAGACAGAGATTAGAATGATGGTTACCAGAGGCTGGGAAAGGGAGTGGGGAGGGGGGGATAAAGTGAGGATGGTTAATGGGTACAAAAATATAGATAGATTGAATGAATGATATTTGATAGCACAACAAAGTGACTGTAGTCAACAATAAATTAGAGTATACTTTAAAATAACTAACAGTGAAATTGGAATGTTCCTAACACAAAGAAATGATACCCTGATTTGATTAATACATATTGTCTACATGTATCAAACCATCACATGTCCCCTATCAAATTTTTTTTAGAAAAGTAAACAGGGACACGTTGCATCCAATTCAGATATAAAGGACCAATTTGGTTTACTTACATGATTCCATTTCATGAGCAGCCATGATCAAATGTTGACTAGGCTTGTAAGAGCAGCCAAAGGTCAAACCATTTAGGAACACATTGGGCATGATAGGAGCTATTGGTTACAGTGCACCCTCATTCAGGCATATATGTCATTACCCTCTGGTCCATAGCCACAAGCACTATACTTATCCCCAATCCACCACCTTCCAAATGGATGCCATGTTTATAACAGGGAGCATGCTTGAATTGATGTGGTGGTCCACATGAAAACACAGCTTTCACTAGAGTTCTTCTCTCCTACTGTTGTTTTGGCTTCCCCATGGGCCATCATTTGTGTTGCTTCACATCTGTTACTTTGCTGTAAGATGCATGGGTTCCCATCACTCCATCAACCGCAAAGGCTGCGCCCTGTCAGGTTAAATGGGGGCATCAGATCCTTGTAGGAGTGTGAGCCCCACTGCAAACCACACATGCAAGGGATTCATGAGAATCAACGCCTGATGACCTGAGGTAGAGCCAAGGCAGTGAGTTCCCTCACCCTGTCCTTGGTGTCAGAAAGATTGGGGTCTGCTGTTCTACTACACCTGATGTTCCTAGTGCCCTGAATATGTCAGATCCAGTGTCTTCAGAGGATACATCTCGTTTCCTGAGGGCAAAGGGAGTGGATAAAATAGTTACCTGGCTAGCTGCATGAGGTGAAGTAGTTGTGTGGGAGCCTATTCCATATAGACTTCCAATTCCTGTTTTCCTGTGTCTTACCCCTAACTTCTGTGGTACCTGGTATTTCTAAGTCCTAAGCCTTCCCAAGATTCCTTGGGTGGGGGAGCTAATTTGTTCACTTTTCATTGGCATCTCCTTCTGCAGGCACTTATGTTCTAACTTCCTCTGCTCTCCTAAATCAATATTCATCTCTCTAACCATTTCCCTTCTTCAAAACATTTGTCAACAATTCTCATGCACTGATGTCTCCTTTCCTATTCTCTTAGTCTATGTGGACTCTGTCTGTCTCTCTCTCTTTCTCTCCCCCTCCCTCTCTCTCGCCCCACACATTGTTTTCATTTGTGTTATTTTAATTCTTTTAATCAGGCTTCAGGAGGGAGAGAGAGAATCACATGTGGTCAATCTGCCATGTTTAACCAGAAGTCAAACTGTGGAAGAATTTTTAAAATGTAGTTTTCTTTACCTCATGCTGAACTGAACATGGCCTTAAAATCTACCTCTGGTCTTCTAAATAAAAATAGCTTTATATTTGGATAGGTGACAAGGTTTTATCACCAAATTTTAAAGATGAAAGTTTAATGTTGCTATAAATTAAAATATATTTAGCACCTCCTCACACTGAGCATGGTAAATGAATAAATGAGTGAATCAATGATAAAAAGGAAAGCTACTATAATGGGTATTCTAAGTTTACCACTGCAGCTCCACTCTCTACCCTTCTCTATCCTACTCTGTACCCCTGCAGACTGACTTCTATGGACTGCGTCACCCAGGATCCCTTGTCCTTTGGCTTCCAGGTGGTTTTAACAATGGGAGGTTGTCAGTGGGGGAGGAGGAAAGGATGGGAGGGTTGATGAGGAAAGGGAGGTCTGGGTATTGATTTCCCTAGCTCCCTCTCTGCCAGGTCACATTTGGCAATGGCTGTGTTTCTCTACCTTGTGCCACACCTTCTGTTTGGTTGACAACCTCAGCTTTTACCAGGTTCTGGTAACCGCTGCTCTCCTTCCCACTTCAGGCCTGGGGATGGGAATGGTTTCTTCCTGCTACTGGCCCAGGACTGCTGCACCATACCTTGTTGGTTCCCTTAATGTGGCCCACACCTTCAATTATACCTTTTGAATGTGCTGTTTCCTGCCAAGACCCTGATTGATAAAAATGTTATAGTAGAGCTATCTCATTATCATCCATGTAGTTTCAAACAAAGTGTTTTATTTCATGGTCCTCAATGTCTGTATCTGAAAATTTTGATATGACAATGGGTGGTTTGATCACTCGTCTTAAGAACCCCTTCCAGTTTGCAGCAGTGGTCAGTAGCCAGCTCTAGCTCCATTTCTCTCGTTTTGACTCTGTGGATCATTGTGGATAATCCTAGTGGTGATGATCATGAAACAATTTCTTTCTGCCTTTGGAAGGCAGTTTGCTGGGGTGAAAAGGGTAGTTTGGAGTCAGACTATGGTTCAAATACAGACTCTGCTACTTTCTTACTGTGTGACCTTGAATATAATACTAAACCTCTCTAATCTCAGATTCTTCATCTTAAGATAAGGGTATATAATAGACACTGTTAGTTACCTATCCAGTGGCCATTTCCTTCTTCTTTGCTAAAAGAATCCTGATTTCCATTAGGTATGGAGCTGAACATTTAGTTGGGTGTTCTGATACTTGCAGCTCGTGGTGGACATTACTAGTATTTACTAACATCTTGTTCTTTCCTTCCAGGGACATGAAAGAGTAACTTTCAAGCCCCATGTAGTTAGGTGGGGACATGTGATTAGGTATAACCAATGAGCTATGAAAGAAAATGACCTGTGTTACCTCTGGGATGAAGCAGAGAAGAGCAAGTGCGTGATCTCCACATGCTCTCTTACCCCTGTTGGGGCAACTAGCAGCAATCTCTGTGGTGGAACCTCCATCAGTTAGGGGTCCCTAAGTGACTATTTGGAGCATAGGCCCTCATCAACTTGCAATGAACATGTAGCGTGAGCGAGAAATAAACTATTGTTGTGTTAAGCCAATAGAGTATGGAGGTAAATGTGTGAGCTAATCCACAACTGAAAGCATCTCTACAGGTATAGGATATTATCTTTTTTATAGAGTTGTATGAATCAGTCTTTCTAGAGTCAATTCTTAGCTGTGTTATTTATTAACTTGTATGACTTTTGTCAAGTTACCTAATTTTTCTGTGCCTCAGTTTCCTCATCAATAGCATGGGTTTAATAATAACTTCCTTCCTCATGGGATCAGTGTGAGTATTGAAGAAAATATTATACAGGATGCACTTAGAACACAGCCTGGCAGACGGCAAGTGCTATGCAGTGTTTGCTGTCAGAGATCACATATTTCAGAGTGTCAAGTACAGTGTCTGGTTCTCATCAACAACTTATTACTTTATTACCTTTATTGCTGTTATAAGGATTAGAATAATCCATGTAAAGTCGTTGTACAGAGTGGGCATTTAATACAAGGTCACTATTATTTGCTAATTGTGATTTTGTACTTAATCCTGTATATATTCCCCTCATCTGTTAGTTATCTTAGAATGATATAAGCATTGCCCCCTAAGACTTCCTGCACAACATGGGAGGTGGTTAAGTGTGTGGGTTTCCGAGGATGTTTCTGAATACAAAATAAAGAAGACCTTGAAATGGCAGCAAAGCCTTAATTAAGCAGGGAAGGCACTAATCAGAAGTGGTGCTAGCCATAAGTTTGAAGGCAAAGCGAGCCACGGAGAAGGTACACTCATAAGAATTGGCCTTGGATAATGAATATTTGATTGTATTTGGAATTTAGAGCCCTTAAACACTGTCTGCCTATGTCCTTCATTTTGAAGATGAGGAAACTTAAGCCCAGAGAAGGAAAGGGGATGGTCAAGGTAACACAGTCAGTTAATAGCATAAGCAGAACTAGAGTTTAGGTTTCTTGACTCCAAGTTCACTGCTTCTTGAATTGTGTTTACATTTGGATCTGTAGAACTATACAACATTACCTCCCAGTACTTGAGTAAGAAAGCCATTGGCTTCTTATTTCAAAACTCTCAAAAACTTAGCATGAACTCAGAGATGTGATTTGGGAAGAACCAGAGGAATCCAGGTGAGCAGTGTAAGGTAGAAAAAGCTAGGTTTGGTCTTTTACCATTTCTGCCATTTGGAAACTAACACCAAGAAACCATAAAACCCTGGACTTGGTGAGAAAGTTAAAGTAAGTCCGCTTTTATGCCCTGTCTTTTACATAGCTCCATCATCCATTTTGTTGATGCTGGTTTGCTCATGCCTTTGAATACATCAAAAGTGGCTTGACTTTCTCTTTCCTTTGCTGTCTATTTATTGGCTCTAAGAGTGTCCTGTCCATTCCAGATTTTGGATGGGCTACCCGGAATCATCATGGACTTCGCTTCTTAGCCAACTAAAGGAAGGCAGAAATGAAAGAGGCCTGCCAGTGTGTTTCCTTTGTGTAAGTTTCCTTGGATGCAAACACAGGAGCAGAGTTTCTATGGAGCAGCTGGTCTCCCCATTTTGAATTTTGCTGAGGCAGGTAGTTGAATTCCTTGAGGAAGTCTGGGTTTTCTCCATCTCGGGAAATTACTGATAACATCAGGAGCCAGAAGAAGGTGAATAAAATGTAAAAGAAAATTCATAAGAGTCATGCCAAGATTTCCAACCCCACCTAATTCTTCACCAGCTCTCCTTTCAGCTACTACTTGCTTCCCAGGAAGTAGAAAACAATAGGCTTATGATTGAATTTAGGTCTAACCTTGAGGCAATTAAAGGAGAGGGAAGTAAAATGTAGTTACATTTAAAATCAAAGTCTATATACTTCCATTAGGAGGCATAGTCTGTGTCACACTTTACAAAGTGAGTCTGGTTCTGGAGCCAAACTTCGAAGCCCATTCATTTTGGTAATTATTCTCTTGTTCAATTTTCTGGCTGGCCATTTTGGTGTTAATCACTTCCAGGAAAGTGAAGGAAAAGCGTATAATTGTAGCTAGACTTGGTCTATATCATGAGAGCTAGAGAACCCTGAGATCTTGAGAGAAAGGGACAGCTATTGGGCAGCTGGACTTCATGGTAGGGAATATAGTGTAAAGACTCAGTTGTTCCTTTCTGACTCCCTACAGGAGAATTTAAGTTAAGTGTCTACTCTGATTAGTTTCCCAGAGTAGGCAGGTACCGTGTGATTTAGAAAATTCTATTCATTTATCTGAATTTGTCTCAACACATAACAAGTGCCACGTGAAAGTCATCTTTATCTTTCTCTGATAGCTCTTTTTCTTATCCTTCTCTCTAGCACTCATTCCTTCAGTCAACGAATTTGTGCTGAAAGTTGACTATGTGCCAGACATACTACCAGCACTACTGATATAATGGTTACTAAGACAGTGTTCTACTTGTTTATTTCTGTGCAGCAAATCACCCTCAAAACTTAGTGGCACAATGCAACAACCGTTTTATTATATCCCATAATTCAGGAATTCAGGCAGGGTTCAATTGAGTATTCTTTTTTTTTTTTTTTTTTTTTTTTGAGACAAAGTCTCACTGTGTTGCCCAGGCTAGAGTGCCGTGGCGTCAGCCTAGCTCAACCTCAAACTCCTGGGCTCAAGCGATCCTCCTGCCTCAGCCTCCCGAGTAGCTGGGACTACAGGCATGTGCCACCATGCCCGGCTAACTTTTTTTTCCTATATATTTTTAGTTGTCCAATTAACTTCCTTCTAATTTTAGTAGAGACGGGGTCTCGCTCTTGCTCAGGCTGGTTTCGAACTCCTGAGCTCAAACAATCCGCCCGCCTCGGCCTCCCAGAGAGCTAGGATTACAGGCGTGAGCCACCGCGCCCGGCCTGAGTATTCTTTTGATCAACACAGATCACTCAGTGGTATTCAGCTGGCTGAGGGGCTGGTCTGGAGGTCCCCCCACAGTTTTACTCACATGTATGGTGCCTGGAAGGTTAGGCTCAGCCAGCCCTGTCAACTAGAGCACCTACATGTGGCTTCACCAGCATGCTGGCCTCAGGGTGGTTGGACTTCTTATGTGGAAGCTCAGGGCTCTAAGAGATAGTGTTCCAGGGACCCTGGCTAGGAAAATTCCTGGCCTTTTATGACCCAACCTCTGAAGTCCCAGAATGTCACTGCCAGTGCATTCTCCTGTTCAAGAAAGTCTCTGAAGACCTACTCACATTCAAGGAGGAGGGAGATCCCACCTCTCAGTCAAAGAAATAACAGAGACTTGAAAGACATCATTAATATATCACAGCCAGCCAGAGCTTCTGTGCTTGAGGAGATTATATGCTAGTGGAGCAAGAAGCAGACTGGTCAACAAATAATCCAGGGGCCCAGGTCACCTTGAAGAAGTGACTAGAAAACCTATTGAGTAGTATAGTGAATACCTTTTCATGACTAAGTCATGAAGAATCTGGGGTTGTTTCCTTGTGCTCTCCTGGAGAGTTCCCATGATAACTGCTTATCTCCTGCTCAGAGAATCATGTCACACAAGAAAACAACCAACTCTGCTGGCATATATATGTGCACAGGACACAGTGTTCATCCTTATGTCCACACACAGCTTCCTCCATCATTCTGGTTGGTAAAATCTAATTGTTTGACTCACTGAGGGGTTGCTAAGTGATTACTATTATAATTATTTAAGCTCGTTCAATCAGAACTAATAATTAGTGTTGCTGTTCCATCTGCTGAGACTATTTCCCCTCTTCTTCACTTTACTAACTACTACTCATTCTTTTGAATTGAGTGTGAGGAGCCCCTTCCTCCTGGAAAAGTTTTTTTGACCACCCTCATCCCGGTTGAATTTAGTTGCCTTCCTCTGGACTCCCTTAGTCCCCCTCCTCCCAGCTTATCTCCATCATTTCTAAACTTTTCATATTTTATTGTAATCCTTGATTTCCTCGAATTTCCAACTGCTTCTCCCAAGAGATGTATTGTTAATCCAACAGACATGTCTGGAATGGGAATGTCAGATGTATACCAGAGTCTCTCCGAGAGGGCTACAGATACTGGAGTGATTCATGCTGATACAATTGCTCCCAACATACATGGATCTCTAGTCTGGTGGTGAAGAATGATTACAAATACATTGAGTGTTTCAAAAAATGCCTAACTCGGAGTCACATGGGTAATGATAGGGACTATGCCATCTTCCCTGTTGTTGCCATGGTGTCTGGCATATAATAGCACCTCAGTAAATGTTTATTACGCAGGATCGAATGATGATGTACATTCATTGAACATGTGAATAAAGTTATGTCAGAAGAATATTGTTTCTCTTATTGTTAGAGCCCCCTCTAAAATTTCCCCCACACTGGGCCACGATGCTTTCCATTAAGAAACAATGTGGGCAGAGTCAGCATCTGGGCCTAGTTGATCCTTTTTGCTGCCAGCCATATTATGCTAGCCTCTTCTCATCCCTGGGTCAATCTGATGTTTAGGGGCTGAAAGGTGGTGCCTCTCACATCAAGGTTCAGTCTTCTCGCCTGTTAACCTTTGACTTCAGCTATGATGGCCCTGTTGATGGATGAACCTCAGTTTCCTGCTGCCCACCATGTCCTATCCTTTGGAATAATTTGTGGCAGCACTTGACTGGGGCCCTTGTGAACTAGTCCTGTCCTAACCAGACACACCTTGCCCTCTACCATGTTCTGATGGACCTAGTTGGCAGCTACATTGCTCTTTCCTAGTAGGCTCTCCTTCTGTTATTGGCTTTCCTTAAATATGATTTCTAGATCACAAGTTATTGGGGCAACAAAAAAGCAGTCTTTGGAATCAGATGTAATTGACATTGAAGAGACTCTTCTACTTGCTAGCTTTATCCCTCTGAGCCAAATTTTCTCATCTGTAAAAGTGGGGATAATAATCATGATCTTGTAGAGTTGTTTTAAGTGTAGCGCTTACCATGTAATTACTAAGAAAATGGTAGTTCCTTCCCATATTCCGTCACAGTGTATTGACTTTTGTATTCAAAGAAGACACTATTGATTCCTTTCTCTCCAGTACATCGTTTACTTCAGGATGTTTTCCTAAGGTTGGGATGGTTTGCTTCCATGGCTGGCCTTGACCACACCATTATCAGAGCTTTTGGACTCTGGTCACATGGATACCTGGTTCCCTCACCTGGAGAATCCAGGCCCCATGACCTCTGACACAATGTCTTCGCTGTAGCTACAGTCCTGCCTTCCCCTTGAAACCCTGGCTCAGTACCAAGATAGAAGGAAAATACAAAGGACTGAGGCAATATTTCAGAGGGGAGACTTAGCATAAGCCATAGCTTCACTGTCCTGGGCAGTGCTATGAAGGCACTTTTGCACACACTTCTCCGATCCTACCTTCATATGCCACTCTCACTCCTGGTTTTTTGATCTAAGAGATTAGGGCAGTATATTTTGGTGTCATACGGTATGACAGTATCTCTCTTTGACCTCCCATAGCATTTAGGCATTCATTGTCTGTACATTGCTTTATTTTGTATAATTATGTTCTTATGTCTGCATTTCATGTACGATTGAAGTATGCCAGTCATAAATCACTCAAGATAAGACTAAGCTCTTTGATGGCAGGGTCTATGAATGAATAGCTTAGTGCCTGGTCACAACCTGAGAACTGCTGATTTACGGAGTAGGGTGAAAAGAGAAGTCAATGAAGAAAACCAAGGAGAAGTGAGAGAAGCAGGAGAAAAAACAGCAAAATGGAATGTTAGAGAACTCTGGTGAGGAGAGTTTAGGAGAGGTGGCCAACAGGACGTAGGATGCAGAGTAATTTGGAGGGCTTTGGGTGCATTCCATGCAGAGAGTCAGAAGAGTAGTGAAGTTGAAATGCAGCTGTGTTCTCATCAGTGCCAAGGAGAGGAAGACCAGCTCTCCTTTCATCCACACCCTCAAACTTTAATGGGTATTAGAATCCACAATCCTGGGATTCACCCACATAGACTCTGTTTCAATATGTAGGACCTGGAACTCTGCATTTTAATAAGCAAATCACAGGTGACTATGATGCTGGTGGTCCCCCCAAAAAGCATTGAAATCTCCTAATAAAATAGTCCAAGGTTGTATTAGTAGTTTGGCAGCCCTATCACACTTTTGTGGTCCGCTAAAGTCCCAAGTCACAAAGTCACAGAGCTGGAAGGGCCCTTAGAGGGATGATCTACCAATGCTACTCGATGGGGGCACTATTACAATTTTGGGTGGGCTGTTCTTTGTGCAATGGGACTGATATTCTCAGTGCTGATATTCCCATTCTCTAAAACAGTGGGACTGATATTCCTGTGTGATGCAAGACATGTAGCATACTTTGTTCCCACCAACTAGATTCCAGTAGCACCCCTTAGTCATTCTAATGACCAACAAAACCCCCACCCCATGTATTTCCTCATGCCTCCTAAGAGGCAGTACCATTCCCACTGAGAACCACTGCCAGTGTAACCCCTTCATTTTGTGTGGGACAGAACTGGTTCCCAGAGCAGGGAAAGGGGTTCCTCAAAGTCTCTTAGTGAACTCTTTTTTAAGGAATGTACTCTCAAGTCAGATATCCTTCATCCTATATTTCTGTAACTGAGTTTAGGAACCTAAATGCAGGCTTGCCTGTCCAGTTGGATGGTCAGCTTTATTAGAAAGGACAGAGACCACCTTACTAGCTCCCTGTTGTCTCTGACAGCATCGAGTACAGTGCTGGCTATAAAACAGGCACCTCCCATATACTCATTGACCCATGAAACTCTCTCTGTGAGGCTCCCTAAAGATGAACAGGATCATAATCCCTCCTAAGCAGTAAGCCTTCTTTCAGGAAAGACTAGATTGTTTGTTTAGACTCCCCTCTGAAGAGAAACGTTAGCTTATTAGCATATTCTTGGTACATCAAAAGCATGCATCTGGACTCTGAGCCCCACTAGAGGGCACGTGCCAGGAGGGAAAGGAATTTTGCCTTTGTTCATTGTTTATCTTTAGCTCCTAGACTGGTACCTGGTACATAGGTAGACACTCAGTAAATATTTATGTATGAAAGAATGACTCCACTTTATAAATAAAAGATTGCTTGCTTTCTTAAGACAAGTGTGAAAGTAGCAAATGTTTGCAAAGATTTTTATCCCCTTGGAGAAAAGTAACAAGTAAATATGAGTTCAAAGAGTATGAATACCTTGTATTTGCAAAGAAGATTTCTTCCTAAAACTCAGAGGCTTTTGTCATCTATTAAGGAAAAGGTAGAGAAATGTGCCCCTTTTGAACCTACAGTAACAGATACTGATGGATAAACTAATGTCCTCAGAGAGAGACTGCTGGTGCTGTTGTTCAGTGCACTATCCCTTCTTCTGTCCTGTTCAGCAATGTCAAGAGTGACATGGAGAGACCACTGATGGCCTGTGGTGAGATTCACAGATGGCAGGGACTGGGCAGCTAGCAAAGGCATCAGCTCACAGACTCATTGGCTTTCAGACAGTAAAGGTAAACCAAATCTAAGAGGATGAAATGTAACAGGAAGAAAACTGTAGGTTCTGCACCGCAATGAACCATACTAGGGTGACCTGATTTAATAGAAGCAGGAGGGAAAAGGCCTTCAGGGTTTCAGTTGGTGGAAAGACCAATAGTATCCAACAGGTTGATATTGCTCCAAGAGACTTATGTGATCTCAAACCACTTTATTGAAGTCTAGTAGCTAGAGTATAGGAGGCAGTGGTCCGTACCTGCACACACCTGTTCTGTTTACTTCTTACTTGTGTCCATGTCATTACCTTACAAGGCACCTAGACAAACAAGAGTCCATTCAGAAAGTTACCAGGATATGAAAAGCTTTGTAACCCAGTTGCATAGGGAACAGTGGGAATAACTGGAGACAATTCACTTGAGTAAGAGAGGAGTCTGGGAACTATTATGGCAACTTGCAAAGATTCGAAGAGTTGACTTGTAGGCAAAGAGCAGCCTGGTTCTGTACATCCCCTGAGAGCAGAATCAGGACCAGTGGATTTAAATGCCTGCAAGTCAGATTACTGGGTCCACACAAGGGAAAACTTTCTAATGACTTTATGCTATCCAGGACTGGGGTTGGCTAGTTTGTTAGATAGTGAGTTCCTTGTCACTGAAAAGTTCAAGCAGTGGTTGGCTGACCTCTTGACAGGGAAATCATAGAGGGGATTTAAACATCTGATGAGATTGAACTTCATGACTTTTAAAGTCCTGCTCAAGCCTGAACACAAGCTTGTGGGTTTTGGATTTTTAAGATGATAAGCAAATTACATTATGTATATACTATATATACATATATATCACTAAATATATATAGATATAGTATACATACATATATAGTATATTGTATCTGTCACTAAGATGGGGTTGAGGCATCATTTAGGGCCTAAGTGTCCAACACTTTTTAAAAGCCCATTATTGTATAGATTTTTAGAAAATGTTATTAGAGCTTTTATAAAAACTTGCTTAATTTGCACTAGGGAACCCAATTATCAAAGCAGTCCCTCTGCCAGAAAACCCCCTGTGCTCCCAGGCTCACCTTCTGCCCAGCCAGGTGTTCTCATTTACACTTGTAGATATCCAGATCAGGCTTGCTCAGGATTAATTTGAAGCAAAGTGAGAAGGGAACAAATAAAGGTACCTGTGATTTGGGCAGCACTGCTCTCAGGGTCAGGGTCAAGGTCAGAGGCCTTACTTTGTTCTCTGGCCTGCCTTGTTTGCTTAGGTCAGGATAGCCTTGCTGGTGTTTTGGCCCTTGATCATCTTGTGCTGTTTCTTCAACATTTTTACTATTCATGTTCTTTTTTTGGTAAGGTAAGACCCACATGATACAAATGCAAATGAAACAGAAGTGTATTCAGTGAAATGTAAGCCTCCTGCTCCTAGCTAATCCTGTGTCCCCTAGTTCCCTCTTTCAGAGGCAACTGCTATGACCACCTTCTTGCCAGTCCTTCCAGAGTGACTCTGTGCACACAGAAGCACAAATATAGATATTTGTATGGTCTTGGGGCCTCCCATCTGGCTCTGCCCACCAGTTTGTGTGGCCTTTTGCTTATCCTCAGCTCCTACAATAGTTCATTTCTCTGGAGCCAACCTTCTCTGCTAACTTGTCCTGGCTTCATTATTTTCTACTGCTTACCTGCTCTCAACTGCCACTGTGACCCGTAAGACCTTAATCTGGGACAGGAAGAAGTAGAAATCATAATTTAGAAAGAGGAAGGCATTCTAGTTTCTATTTCCATTCCATATTTTCTAGCTCTGTTAAATTAAATTATGCCTGTTCATCTGCTGCTGACTGTATTCCATGAGAAAGCCATTTGCATTTTTCTTCACAACAACATCTTTCTCCTCAGAATGCTGTGGCAACTAATGTTTTAAGATTCTCAGAAAAAAATCATAATAATAAAACCTTTCCATCCTAAGTATCTAAAAATTGAATTGATACCAAAGCATAGAGAAGTATTATTAAAGAAGCTAAACGGTTTACAAACTCAGCAATGCCACATTGAAGATTAAACCCTGTAGGTGGGAATTCATTTAGGGCACATTTGCATTCTATGTTTCCAGACATGACCACATACACAGTTTACCTAATGTATCACCACAGAATACAATGCGTGGAAGTATTTAGAATATGGAAGCATCACACAGATAAGGAAGCAATTAATTCTGTCTTGGAAGGTGAGAAAAGGGAGTAAGGGAGGAAATGAGCCCATAGAATTTTAGAGTTGGAAGGAGCCTCAAAGATCAGCTAGCCTAGGCTAGCATCTTTTTGGCTGCATCTCTACCGAGTGGTTGTCTAGCCTCTGTTTTGAATACATCCACTGATAGGGTACTCATTATATCTCAAGGCAGTTTATTCCATCGTCAGGCTACACTTGTAGAAAGCTCTTCTTTAGGCTGTACCAAAATCTATCAACTAGTATCTTCTACTACTTGGTCCTAGATTAAACTTCTGGGGCCACACAAGCCATGTCAAATTCTTTGCCAGTTTGAAAGCTCTTTATGAACTTAAAAGCAGTTCTCATAAACTACTATGTCTAGAGTAAGCATTTAAAGTTCCTTCAGTAGTCATCAAATGACATTGTTTGCCACCCAAACATCTTTAGTGAGGGCACAAAAGCCTTCCTATGGAGGAAACTGTGTTAGTTTCTTCTCGTGTCTTTTTGGTCCAAATAATTTCAATGAAGTGTATGAAAGGAACTGCAAATTAAAAGAAACTTGGAAAGCAATCAAATATGCAAGTATTTGAGAATGAGATATTAAAAGGCCATCTGGTCACACAATTTCAGAAGCTTAAGCCTTTAATCAGTTAGGCTGATAAGTGATGCCCCAACATCAGAAAACTGGGGATGACCCTTACTGTGACTCACAGAATAAAAATATAAGGAAATGCTAGACTCTAGGGTAGGCGAGGCCTTTAGAGATCAGCTAGTATAAGTCCATCATTTTACAGATGAGGTGATTGAGGTTTGAAAAGGCAAGGAACATGACTATTGTCCTGCAGCTAGCAAGTAGCAGAGCAAAGACTAATTCAGGCCTTTTGATTACCAATTCAGTGCTTTTCTATATATGTTTTCTTAACTTAGGACACAAGCAAGAGCCAGCTAATAAAGAATACCATTTTACCATCTTCTTTCTAGTCACTGTCAACAAATTTGACTCTGAAATATATTTTAGAAGTTATGGAATTATATTAGAAAGCTCTTAATTGGATTGATCTCCAAAGCATCCCTGCAACAACCACCAAAAACTTAGAAGTTTATGTTTTTTTGAGTTTTTAATTGATGTGAGTGTCAGTGAGAACAAATTACCATTATTGCAAGGAATTTGTATATTGAATGTCTTAATAACATGGATACAACATGGAAATGTTAATAAGACATTTAGGAATAAGAATGGAAATATCGGCTGTCTTTGTCCATTTGTATTGCTATAAAAATAATACCTGAAGCTTGGTAGTTTATAAAGAAAAGAGATTTATTTGGCTCACAGTTCTGTAGGATATACAAGAAGCATGGTGCCAGCTTCTGCTTTAGGCTAGGAAACTCAAGCTGCTTCCACTCAGGATGGAAGGCCAAGGGGAGTCAGTGTGTGCAGATCCCATGGTGAGAGAGGAGACAAGAGAGAGAGGAGGAGATGCCAGGCTCTTTTCAACAACCAGTTCTTGCTGGAACTAAAAATGAGAACTCACTGATATTACCACGAGAATGGCACCAAATCATTTATGAAGAATCTGCCCCCATGACCCGAATACCTCCCACCAGGCCCCACCTCCAACATTGGGGATCAAATTTCAACATGAGACTTGGAGGAGTCAAATATCCAAACCATAGCATTGGGCAATAATGCATATGATTGTGTGATAAAACACTGATGTCATATAATCATATTATTACATCAGTCTAAACAGAAACTCAAAACAGCTGAGTTCTTCCTGACATGTGCACAATGTGTGCAGGTTTTTAAGTGTTGGAAATGGGGAGATGCAGGCCCTCAGTGGACATTTTCTATCTGAAAAACAGATAAAGACAGTGCCAATCTCTGGAGTTCATATTTATGTTGCCCCTCCACCCCCTAACAAAAAGTGACAGTAGCAGAATTTCCATGAGTCTAGGTCCCTCTTAAGCTGAGGGCTTCCAGGTGGAAATTATACTGACTGAGATGAACCACTGGCCTTATTTGAGGATGACCCAAGCCTGGTTCTGTCTCTGTGAAGGACGTTCAGAGTCATGTGATGACTCAGCAGTGTGACCAAGCTGTGTCTGGCAGCCCAGACTGAATATAGCACAGTGCATAAGCTCTGAAGTCATTTTACCAGAAACCAATGTTTCTTTACAAGGAAGTATCCTTCACCAATTTGCATATACATGAATGGAACAACTTCAGTAGGTGTGTATGAATGATTTTTCAAAAAGTCCATTCAAACGCAGACATAGATCTTATTTTCTTAAAAACCTGTACCCATAAAACATTGCAAATTTGAAGAGAAAATTGACATTTGAGAGAAAGGATTATATAAAACCCAATAAATGCCCTTTTAAAAATGAATCTAGCTCTACTTTCCAATCCTATAAGATAGCATGCTATTACATATCCATCCCATAATTTATACTGTATTGATTTTATTGTCACAACTTTGGAAATACTCTGTCATGTATATTTATGATGGCCCATAAATGTTCAGAATAACATTAGAGATGAAGTCACTATTCATAGTCAAGGAAATAAAGAGCTGTGTAGAGAGGTTAGAGCCCAGTGTGTAGACCTAAGAAATCTGCCTAAGACAGCTTCTCTTGAAAATCAAGTAAAAAAAGCCCTTAAATAATAGTAGTTCAAACTAGAAATTTAAAAATGGAAAGCTATGTAGCCCAAATTAATAACTTTATTTGAAAGCCCTCATTTTTTCCTGTCTAGGAATCCTCAAGTGGTATGTTTGTAAAAGGAATTGACACACAAGCATCCAGCTATACTGGGCATCAGGATTCTCTTGATGAGCAGATGACATCTTTGGCATATTAGCACATCCCGAACATGTAACTCCCAGTTACAGATCTGGACTTTCTCACAGCATCAAGTCAGTACCTAGGGATTTAGGGCTCCAGCTGTATTGGTGCCAAATGGGGAGTCAATATGTTGTCTAACCCAGACTAGTTATAAGAGGCTTTGCTCCTAGGAGGGACTGGGAGAGAATGTGTTTTGTTCCCATTTTCCTCATCCTGCATCAGAAACAAAGCACAAAGTTGGCTGGTATCAGTGTTAGCATTGCCCACAGCTGCTGAACTCTGATTTAACCAGATGCCATAACTATAGCAACGGGGAAATATTGGAATTTTGAGATTAACATGCTACTAAAATTTGCTATATATAGCACACTTTGTGTTGGGGTGCATATTGTAGGTATTTCCTTTATTTTTTAAATCAAAAAGTAAGTCCGGCTTTGGAAGGAAAGTTTATTTATTTATTTATTTATTTATTTGAGACAGAGTCTCACTCTTTTGCCTGGGCTAGAGTGAGTGCCATGGCGTCAGCCTAGCTCACAGCAACCTCACACTCCTGGGCTCAAGCAATCCTTCTGCCTCAGCCTCCCGAGTAGCTGGGACTACAGGCATGTGCCACCACACCCGGCTAGTTTTTCTACTTTTTGCAGAGATGGGGTCTCATTCTTGCTCAGGCTTGTCTCGAACTCCTGAGCTCAAATGGTCTGCCCGCCTCGGCCTCCCAGAGTGCTAGGATTACAGGCATGAACCACCACGCCCGGCCAGGAAAGTTAATTTATTATATATGGTGGCTGCTAAAGTCTCCCTACTGCCTTGATCTATCTCTAGAAATGTGTGTTTTGAAACCCAATGAGATAAATCAGCTTGATTGTGCAAGTCATGGATGGAAATTGGGCTGTCATAAAGCCATCTTCAGATTTGTGTGGGTGTTGGAATATTCATCTTTGGGGTTTAGTGGAAGAACCTTGGGCCAGAAGTCAGGAAATCTAAGTCCCAGCCTCTATGATGAAATCATTATGTGATCTTGGGAAGGTCTCAGGTTCCCCATTTCTTTTTAATGCTAGGGGTTGAGCTCTTCAGCTCTCCCATTCTAGGATTCTGATATTCCGATAGTTCCCTCTGCTGCAGCTCTAGAGGGTCCTTACTGATGCCCTGTGGAATGAGAGAGAACTACATACCAGGATCCCTGGATCAGAGTTGTGAGTGACATATAAAAAGGAGTTTTTTTACAGGCTTTCTTCTGGTTATAGAATTGTTCTCTCCATGTCACAAGCCCTGTAATGGGCTTCATGTTCCCTCAGTCCTCCTTTCCCCACAACTGAGCCTATGTGGCTCCCAGAATTAGGTACATCACCCCACCTCACCGCACCTAGCAAGGCTCTGAGTCCCATCTTGTAGTCAAGAGAGATTCATAGAGTCCAAGGTCATAGAGGCAGGTCATTGACACAGTGTAACTGCTAGTTGTTGTCCAACTTTTCCTCTCAGTCCTAATAAATAGATTCTTGCCACCTTCCTGTGACCAACCTTTTGTCTTTTCTTCTGTATCTATGAGCTCATTGCCTGTTTGCTACCCACTCTTTTTTAACAGAGAGCCTGGGTACCTGCCTTAGCTTTATACTTGGTGTCTTTGCCCATCGAGGACTGGAATTCCGTTGCCCTTTTCAGTTATTGGAGGCTGGGCTTGGCCACTTCCAGAACTCTCTATAATTGCCCATCTGCCTGTCTGCAGAGATATCTGTCTGTGGCTTGTGGCTGAGACTCCAAGATACCTCACAGCCTACTAGCCAGCACAGCCCTTTGTCACTTACTGTTGATCCTCACTGAAGTTGCTGCCTGCCTTTCCTGAACCTCTGCCTACTGCTTATTACTGGACCCTCTTAAGATATGCTCCATCTGCTCTGTAGGGACATTGCTGTGTCACTCATGCCTGAGCCTTGCTGACACAGATTATTGGTCTCTATTTCTCATCTATTTTTGTAGATGCTCACCTCAAAGCCATTATGGGCCTGCCTGTTCTCTGGGTTTTAGATATTCCCAAGCTGATCTATTCCAACCCCAGCCAAGTTTCAGTAATAGCCTACAAAGACTATACTGGGCAGTTCTTGGGCCAGGTTGCCCTGCCTGAGCCCACTTTGTGGGCTCATGCCTTGAGATGAAAGCTACTCTGTCCAGATTTTCACCCACTCTGCACCAATTAACAAATAGCCTTGTGAAAATTTGTAGTCAATGATTTTGTACGCTAAATTCAAGTTAAGATTCTGAGGTGGATGATGAGGGAGAATTTTTGTATCTCTGTAGCCTAAGATAGAGAGAGGAATGTTGTTGGGAATTCTTGACCCAGCAAGAGAAAATTAGGTGAAAGGTGAGAAATACCTTTGTGATCTTTTTGGAAGCAAAGTTGCATATGAATCCAAGGTGGCATTGTTTTTATTAGTAGTATTCAGCCCAGTAGTATTCAACTCCTTTCAAAGGTGCTTTTGGCTTCATGAAACAACCCAGAGTTCCAGCCCCATAGCAGAGGCATGTATACTAGTTAGCTATGTGTCCTTGTGCTGAGGACTTACTCTTTCTGAACCTCAATTTTATTATCTGTCAAATGAGGCTTTGTGGAAATGATATCTTTGTTCATCTATAAGCTCTCAGGTGGTGTTAAGGAATACCAGTTACTGGATAGTAGTAATATTCTTTGGGGGTAGGAGGATTGGGGGTGGGTAAACTCACCACTAATGGATGCAGTAAATGTTGTAGGGGGGAAAAGGGGATGTCTCAAATCATGGCTTAGGTGTGGCAAAGTCATAACATGTAACCAAAATGTTTGTACCCCCATAATTTCCTGAAATAAAAAATAAATAAATAAGTGCCTAGCACAGTGCCTGAAAAAATATATATATATAAACAGTAATGCACATACAGGTTAAGCATTCTTCCTTCACAGATGGGTGGGCTTCACAGACATGGAAGCGCCTGCCCAGTGTTGGTGGACAGTGAAGATTGGGATCAGTGTCCCAAGAGAATAGCAGGTCAGAATGGTCTCACATGGAGCTAGGTGAGATGAGGGAGACAGTACACCAAGCCGAGTGCTTTGGGGAGCCAGCAGAGCTGATACATGAGGAAGTTGGAAGAAGAGGAATTTACTGAGCTGGAGTACAGGGACTATTGTCTTCTTTTTGTTTAGTGCCTGCTGTTGCTAGTCTCACAGCTTAAAGTCAAGTTATTCTGGCAGCAGTTAAAAGGTAGAGGGGCAGACCAAATGTGAGAGACTGTTATTATAAGATCTTAGGCACCAGGCAGAGGGTACAAAGCCAGTGTCAGCTTGTCCAAGGTAAAGTAGTTCAAAGGAGAATAGTAAGTGGCCTAGATGACCTGCAAAGGCAGGCCATATTAGGATACTGCAATGGTGAATTTTATGTGTCAACTTGGCTAGGCTATGGTGCCCAGGTGTTTGGTAAAACACTCACTAGTCTAGATATTGCTGTGAAGGGATATTTTTAGATGAGATTAGCATTTAAATTAGTAGAATTTGAGTAAAGCAGCACATCCTCCATAGTGTGGTGGACCTTATCCAATCAGTTGAAGGCTTTAAGAGCAAAAGACTGAGATTTTCCAAAGAAGAAGGAATTCAGCCTCAAGACTGTAATATAGAAACCCTGCCTGAGATTCCAGGCTGTCTGTCCTGCCCTGAGAATTTTGGACTCAAAACTGCAACATCAATTCTTACCTGAGTTTCTAGCCTCTTGGCCTGTGCTACAAATTTCAAACTTGCCAGCCCCCACAATCACATGAACTGGTTCCTTAAAATAAATCCATCTCTCTCTCTTTATATATATGTATATATATATGTACATACACATATATATGTACGTACGTACACACACACACATATACGCACGTGATATGGTTTGAGTGCTTATAACCTCCAAAACTCTTGTTGAAATTTTATTGCTATTGTGACAATATTAGGCAGTGGGACCTTTGAAATGTGATTGGGCTAAGAGGGCTCCATCCTCGTGAATGGATTAATGCTGTTGTTATCACAAGAGTGGGTTTGTTATAAAAGGGCAAGTTTGGCCCTCTTTCGCGCACCCTCTCTCTCTCTCTCTCTCTCTCTCTCTCTGCTCATCCACCATGTGAGGAACAGCCTTCCTCTTCTCTGGAGGGTGCAGAATTCAAGGCACCATTTTGGAAGTGGAGACCGGGCCCTTCCTAGACACCAAACCTGCTGATGCCTTGATCTTGAACTTTCAGCCACCAGAACTATGGAAAATAAATTTCGGTTGTTTATCAATTACCCAGACTGTAGTATTCTGTTAGAGCAGCACAAAACAGACTAAGACAATATATTTCTGTGTCTGTGTGCATGCATGTAAGTGTGTGTGTGTGTGTGTGTGTGTATGTGTGTGTGTGTGTCCTCTGTTGGTTCTGTTTGTCCAGGAAACCCTGACAGAAGCAGACATCATGGAGATGGCAGTGTGGCTTTGAGCAGAAATAATTGCAGGATTATTTCACCAAATTTGTCAGTCACCAAGTATTAATTGAGTAATAATAAATAATTATTAATTACTATGTCTACTAAGTGGGTATATATTGAGCCACAGACATTGGTTGGCACACCTCTATTGACTCAGATTCAATCCAGAGCCTGAGTGTTAGGCCCTCCCCTTCCTGTCAGAGACGCTTGACTCCCCTGAGGAGAGCACTGATGGCTGGGCATCCTCTGTCAGGGGTGGGCATCTGACTAGAGAGGGCCTCCAGCTCTGTCAGGTTAACGTAACCAGGAAGGATTCTTGACTTTATGGAGTCAATGCCATTGAAAATTAGCACTCATTTGGTCCAGCTCTTCATTGTACAGATGGGGAGAGTGAACCTGAGAGAGGAGGAGCCACTTTCCCAGGCTACACAGCAAGTTGATAGTGCCTCACACCCAGGCCTGACACCCAGATCTCCTAAAAATAACTAAGGAAGAGAAGAAAGGAGAAAAAACAGGTAAAGGTTATTCAGTAAAGAGAAGAAGTCTGGATCCCCGTTGTGCTTTTTCTGTGAGCCACTTGGTGAGTAATTGTCTCATAGTCAGGAAGTGTCCTATTTTTCACAGCTGGGTAGAAAGGAGGGAAAAAGAAAAGTCTGAAAAAATAAAGCGAAATAAAATAGAAAACATATTTATAAAGGCCCCTCACTGCTAAATCACAAAATTATAAATGATTTGTAAAAATTAGTTTCATTGACAAGTAAATTAGCTCTCTTATGGACTTCTCTAGTGGCAAGAAAGCCACTGCACTTAGTTTAACCACCTTGGACAAAGATTGTTTGCCCTCGTTAAAATAAAGGTATACTGTGCTTGCTGTAGGGCCAGATTTCCCTATTTCTCCCCCACATTTGTTTAGGAATTTGGTTATCTCTCATGAGCCTACTAAATTGAATTGATCAATGAAAATGGCATCTGTGTTTGTTTTAACTTGACTCTTTTAGCTTCATCCATTAAACTTTCAATGAAGTTGTAATTCTTAGGAATAAATGTGCTTTTGATTGGAGAACTCTTTAGGCTAACCACCCTGGGACCAAACCCTGCTAGTGGATGATTGAATAGGGGTAAATCAAAGGAGAAACACATTTCCACTGCATAGGTTAAAATAAATTAACCAAATCTCCCAGGGGAAAAAAAAGAGATACCAACGGTGTTAATATTTAACATCTTGTAAATGCCAAAATATGACTTAATGATCTTTCTTATTTTTCAACTACTTGTATGTACTGGTATCTTTTATACACAAGCCATCTATAGGTTGTAGATAAAGCTCTAGTCAAATTTTATATGTAGTGTTTATGACATCTATATATAATGTTCACTCTTACGTTTTAAATAGACTATTGCTTTTGGACTACATTTCAAGAGAGTAAATAAACATATAATCACATCAGGTTAAAAAAATAAAAACATAAATTTAAAAACATGCTGGCAATTCATAATTATCTTGATATGTGTCAAGATGAATCAGTAAAGGTGACTCTTTTTCCTTTGCATTCAGTATTGTTGCTTTGTGCCTGTGTTTTCCATTTAGGATTTATAAGTGTAAATCCCCCTTATACATCACTGAAAGCATTAGGATTTATATGGAATTAAATCCAATCTAAAAAAGAATGGACGACCTAGTAGGGTTTTATACCTTTAATTTCTACTGCTCTTTGTGGAAAAACGTTTCATAATAAACTTTCATATTTTGGAAAGCAGTGTTCTGCAGATGGCATATATTATTACCAATATGGGGTATTTTACTGCACTTTTCATGAAGTCCCTGGGCTCTCACTGAGATGCATCCTCATGGCAAAGCATCTTTCATGGCCAGGGGGAGGACATTAACCTCTGCTCTGCTCCTTCCCTGTTTGGAGCACAGCACAGCTTTGATCAGCTCTTTAAAGAGCCTTCTGTTTACACCCTCTCACAGATCTGTAGACAGTATTTGCAAAGCACATTGGAATCTTTGACAGCAGGCGCCACTTGGGTGGGGAAGATGCTCCTCAGCTTTTTCCTTCTATTTTTTTCTCTTTCGAGGGAATGAAAACTGCTCCAGGTTGCTTCTGGGACCTCACTATTCTCCCCTTTTATTTCTTTTCTTTTCTTTTTATATCCTTTTCTCCCATCCTGTATGCCAACTGATGGGGCGATTGAGTGACTTTCATCCATTCATTCAAGTATTTACTGAGTCCTACTTTGTGCAAAGCACCATGCAATGTACTGCATTTTTAGAGTTACTCCTTTCCGGTGTTGTTTCTTTTTAAATTATAAAAGTAATACATATTCATGGTAAAAATTCAAACAGTAAAAAAGGATATAAAATGAAAAGAAGATTCCCTCCCACTTCAAGCCCCTAGTCTCACTACTTTGGCATAACATGAGTAACAATTTCTTATGTATCCTAGAAATTTTCCACGTGTATTTAAGTATGTATGTATGTATACATTCACACACACACACACACACATATACATAGGTGCACACACACATTCACTCATATATGGTTTTTAAAAGAAACACAGATTGGAGCATGCTAAACACGGTTTTATACATCCACTTCCATGTATATCTTGTTGTGCTTTCCATATCAGCATATGCAATCCTACTGATTCCCTTAAAGGCTATACATAGTTGAAATGTTACTTTAGGAAATACCTGAGGTTTTGATGAGTTTCCATAGAGGGCACTAAAGATGACCAATTTTGAATGTATAAATTCAGTGTTCACTCACTAGGTTTTGTTTACTTTTTCTCTACATTGAGGGCACTACCCAGTTATGCATTCTGACATTTAAAGGATTCTAGTGGCTTGCAAATGCTCCAGGGGGATCAAAATTAACTTGATTGGGTTCCCTTCCTGAACACCATGTGTCCGTTCTGGCCTTGGACCATTCTCAAGGTAGCTCCCAAACCAGTCTCTAGAGCTTATCCCAACACTTGATAATAATTTCTTTTCTCCTTTTGCTAAGTTTTAGTTTCAGCCTATATTTTCTGGTCTGGCTTCACCAGCTGTGAAGTTATTGCTTATTTGGACATGCTCTGACCTCACTAGTTTTCATTTTGACTATGTGCAATATGACTTCTGCCTCAAAGAACCACTAATTCTAGCTCACCCTTATTTAGGCATTTACTATATTATGTGCATTATTTTCTTTAATCCGTACAACGAACCCTCAAGGGAGGTGCAATAAGTATCTCTAAATGATAGATGAGGCACAGGAAGGTTAAGGATATTATCTTAGGTCACACAGCTCATAAATGGAAGAACTAGAATTTGAACCTGAGTTTCTCTGGCCCTAAAAGCTGTTCTTTTAACCAGTACGTGAACTATCTCCCTTAAATCAGCAAGTGTTTCTCGGCTAGCCAGTCATGCAGAGCAGCTCTAGCTTTTCCATGAGCCTGTGATTCTCTAATGGCAAGCCACAGCGACAGCCACTCCCTGAGCATGTGCTGCATGCCAGGCTCAATGCTGGAGGGTGGGGCTGAGTTCTCTCATGCTAGAATAGCATTTTCTTACAAGCTAAACCTCGGGAGGGTTATTGGGTAGGAAGAAGCACTTCCTGCGTATGATTCAAGCTGGAAAAGGAGTCCCACATTATGAATCCCACAGTCTTTCCTGTGTAATGCCATTATGAAGACCTCACAGAATCACCAGCTAATTGTACATTTTTGTTTAATACCTTAATGCTCCAAATCAGTTAGAGATGTAGGCTTACAACTCCTACTTTAACCCCAAACACCAATACACAGAGGGAAAAGGTCTTTTATTTTATTTTCCTCATCAGAGTTCCCCAGCTTCAATGCTGCCCACCCTGATTGTTGACTCTTTGAATTGAGATTTGTCTGAATGATGCATCTAAGAGAAGTACATGGTAACTAAGGAGACAATTTCTATGTCTTTCTCCATCTGGTGGCCTCCAATCCTAGTTCTCCAGCTGCCTTGCCTTCATGCTTCAGGGATTCAGAATCATGATGTAATCATGGCTCAGTCACATGTTTGGGCATGTCTACCTTCCTCAGTGTCTTAAAAGAAAGCTCACTCTAGGTGTCAGGTAACTGCCCTTTATTTCTTCACTATCTGGTAGAAATTAAATGGTTGCAAGAGCATTTGTTTGTTTTTAGGTTTTTAGTTTTATTCTGTTTTATTTTATTTCCAACATTGAAAAATAAACCTGAGAATCTGGAAGGGGAAAGGCCAAACCAATAGCAATTGCCCTGGAATTGGGGGCATTCCCAATAAAGAATGTTTAGATGGTGTATTTATTCCAATTCCAATCCAATTCAATTCAATGAATATTTGTTGAATGCCTGTCGAGAAACTAAGGAATGAATAGGACATGGCTTTCACCCTCCAGGAGTTCACACTCTAATGGGAAATCGACTTGTACACTGTTAATTCTCAAAGAAGACCGTAATAAAGGTCTATACAGAAGTTTAAACAAGATGCTTTGGGAGTGTTGGAGGAGTAAAAAGTTATTTCTAATTAGAGAGTCTGGAAAGATGCTGTTTGAAAGAAGTAGCTTTTGAGCTTGGTCTTAAAGGATTGATGAGACTATTACAGGAAGTCATTAAGGTGAAGGGTAGTTTAGGCTGAGGAATCGCACACTCTACAGGTGTGCAAGCCCAGGGAATAAATGGCAATTGGTCTAATAGGGTGGAGAGCAGCATGAAATACAACTGGAGAGGTGAGTTTGACCCACTTTATGAAGAGCCTTGAATACTAGGCTAAGGGTTTGAGCTCGCTGTGTAGATTAAGGGGATTCTTGGATACCCACCCCCAAAATTATAGAGGAGCCTATTTTCTATCATCATAGCCCTTCGTTCTTTCTCAGTGGTCCCAGATTCCTTCCAGTTACATTCATATTTATTTGGTGAAGATTCTCTGTGAGAAATTGCTTGAGTTTAAAAAACACACTACATGAGGTAGAAATACTTGAGTTTAAAAAACACACCACATGAAGTTTATTTAAACATCTTTGATATATCAATAATGCATTTAATTTATTCCTCTTCCCAGTAGTGTATGTAGCTACATATACTTTGTATAATCATTAAATAAGATTACAGCCCATGTTGATATAACTAACCTAAGAGTGATTATTCATGATCTGGGTGATATTGCATCTGGAATTTACCCTACTCTGTCATCTGTTTCACTCACTTTGAGTTTATACCATACCAGTTCTAGCTGTTCTGTCAGATTTCTCTTTACTAGCTCCATTTATGGTCTTTCTCTGTTGTTGCTATAAGACTGTCAGATTAAATTATATCAGATGTTTCTTTCTTTAAGATATGTTAACTTTGCTCCATCCTCTTTCACCATTCAGCTTGTCATTCTATCATGAACAGGAATTAGCTTCGTTTGGCATGATTTGTGTTTGAAGAATTTGTATTGACTACTGTTTATCACTTGGGTTTCCCCTAGATACTCATAAATGACTGCCTTAATAACTCTCCTCACAGCTTACCAGATATTGAAATTAAATTTATGAGTTTAATTCCCTGAGTTCCCTGGGGACTTTTTTAAAAAGAAAAATGAAACAAGGCAGTTTCATGACTCATAGCAACTCTTCCATAATAACCAGTGTGATAAAGAAAAACATTTTGCAGGGAAACAAATTTCAGTTTTAGCCTTCCAAATGATTATTACAAAAATTAACAAATAAAATTTTTTAAGTACTAAAAGACATCCTGTGTCCTTTAAGACTATTTATTTATTGCACTCGCACATATTGTTTAGTGCCATGACAGATGCCTAGAAATTATTAATCCACTAGTTTATAATCTATATTTTGTGCTGGAAAGTGAAAATTAGGCCTTTTTATATTCAAATTGTTGCATACTTGGAAAACAGCCCAATAATTGTAATTTTTTATTTCAAAATATTAAAGGGGTACAGATTTTTTTGATATATGGCTTGGGTTAGGGCTATAAATGTGCTTATCACCTGAATAGTGTTCATCATACCTATTAGGTAGGTTTTTGCCCTTCCCCTCCCCCCTCTCCCCCCGCTGAATAAAATTAGATTTCCAAAGACTTTTACTTTCCTCTGTGTACTAACTGTGCCCATCAGTTAGTTCTAATATATTAGAGAGTACATGTGGTGTTTGTTTTTCCATTCTTGAGATACTTCACTTAGGATAATGGTCTCCAGTTCCTTCCTAATTGCTGCAAAAGGCATCAATTCATCCTTTTTATGGCTGAGTAGTACTCCATAGTATATATATACCACATTTTGTTAATCTGCTCATGAATTGATGGGCACTTGAGTTGATTCCACATCTTTGCAATTGTGAATTGTGCTGCAGTAAACATTTGGGTGCAGGTGTCTTTTTGATAAAATGACTTCTTTTCCTTTGGGTAGATAGCCAGTAGCAGGATTGCTGGATCGAATGGTAGGTCTACTTTTAGTTGTTTAAGAAATCTCTATATTGCTTTCCATAGGGGTTGTACTAATTTGCAGTCCCACCAACCGTGTATAAGTGTTCCTTTCTCTCTTCATCCACACCAGAATCTATTGTTTTTGGACTTTTTAATAAAAGCCAATAATGGCACTTTTTTAAAAGGTTATTTTGCAAGTACTGACAGTTGGTCGGACATATGCTAAAGTTCTGTTTCAGGTTGTTGAGGCAGCCTGCCACAGTTTGGCTAACTCTACAATTTACCAATAATGCACTGACCTGAGACTTACTTGAGTCTTACCTTCACTGTAGGTAGTAGGTAGGTAGCTGTGGAGTGGTAGATAGGCTGAGAGTGGACCATAGCTACCTATAAATCTTTGCAGATGACTGGCAAGAGTCATTGATGATGAATATTTGATAGCAAACAGTAGGATGCTTTGAAAGGGATGAATGCATAGAACATCGAACAACACCAAGAGCTTTAGTGGGATTTAGGTTCCTGAAGTTGCCTAGCCAAGACTCTGCCTGTTACTGAAGCTAGGAATATGTGGAGTGACCAGTTTACATCAGTCATGGTAGAAAAGTAATCGAATTTCTCTAACTGGAGCAGTTTGAACCCAGTGAACAACATGGTGATGCTACAGTCCCTGTTCTTGATGTTTTTGGGAAAGTGGTAACATTTCTTTTCCATTCTGAGATAGTACTAGCCCATTTACAATAGCTTGATCTAGAGGCAAATATTGTTTAAGAGCTCTTTTGTTGTGTAATATTTCTCAATAAGTATGATGGATATTCATGGTGCCTTTTACTTTGCTGCATGTCATAATTATAATGCATAGGATTTTTACTTGTTTGTGTGAATGCTTTTATTCCAAAGACTGCCATCCAGGGCCACGCAGCAACCAAGCAATGAGAAAATATCCCACTATGTGATCCCAGTCTGGGATCATATTTAGGATGAGAGAACATGCATTAGTTACCTACCAACTTGACAGGAATGGATTCCAAATTTGACATGCCATAGCCTCACTTCTCACCAGTGTGCTCCTAGAATGATGAGCCCATGGTGAGCTCCTTAGAGTTTGTTAGTGGGGGGAAGCCTTGGGTTTCAGGAGAAAGTATTCTGATGACATTTTAAGAAGCCATTTCATTCTTAGTAGAGTAGAAAAAGTCTGCATCTGAGTCTGTGGTACAGTCTGTTCTCTGAATGAACACAATGACTGTCTCTCTCACATTTTTCTGATATTTATTCTGCAAATCAGCTGCATGAGCCCCTGCCACTCTTCTGAATAAGCTTCCAGGCATTACCTGCATGCTGTGTTCCTGTGGAGGGATGGCAGTAATCTCTGCTAAGATAAACGGGAGCTTCTGTGGATAGAGCATAAACCTAGTGAAGTGTGTGTGGCTGTAAGATTTAATGCCTCTACAGGTAATTTTTTTGGAGGGGGATCTGGCATTTAATCAAATCCAGAGTCATTATGTAAATTTAATCACCTTGCAACACACTAGTAATTTTATTATCTCCTTTTCATTTGTCAGTGCTTAGATACAAGTTGAACTTGGAATTCCAGAGGTAGAGCACTGCAGATTGGAGGCATATTAAGGAAAATGTACGGTGGAAATGAGATAAAACCTTTATTCTTGCCATTGATTGTCATTCTTGTATGCATACAGGTGTCTAACAAAGGGTTTGAGAATAAAATATGCCTGTTTAATGTTTTCCACCTTTCTTAAAGCCCTCAATGAATTGCAAAGAGCCTATTTGGAATGGACTGTGTTAAATCTACTCCTGTCAAGTGAAAACCTTTACACTGAGTAAGATATGGTTCAAACTCTCCTTAACATAGGAGCCTTTACACTTGTGTAGCCCATTTTGGCTTGGACTCTGGTCACAAGAATTCTGAGGTTGGATTATTTATGCCATAAGGTTTACTTAAAATTGAATACAATATTTCCATTTATCAGCACCAGTTTTGAAAGGTGTTTAAAAAGTGCAATGGACTTGATAAACCTATATGGACAAATTATTCATTACCACATGAATGTTCATATTATGAGGGTGAGGAAGAAAAAACTTGGTCAATTGGATTTCCCTAAGGCACATGGGCTTTTCAACCCTGTGATTTGTGCTAATGATTATGTCTTAATAAAGGTAATGAAGCTAAATACTTTCTGTGATCTAAAGAGTGAAATTAGAAAGGAGGGAAGAGGGGAGACATGATACTGTGCTGAACTGACCTTGCTAAGGCAGAAGAAATGGTACTTTTTGGTGTCTTTTCTTTCCTCTACTTCTGTGTTTTACTTAATCCACTTTTTCTCATACTTAATTTGAAGAAACTCTTGAGAATATCTTTTCTCCTGCAGACAAAGACTCCATGAGTTCCCCGATCTTTATGTTGGAATGTGTAGGCCCCTGTTCAACCAGGAAGTCTTTCCTTTAATCAATTGATGTCTCTCTTTTTTGTATCTTGCAGGCATGGAAGCCAGTGACTCAGGCAAATGCCCCTAATTTAGGCTCGACTGAGATGATCAGGTTTCCCCTACCTAGAGTGCTACTTATTGGAGTGAAAACTTTTCTTCTTTCCAAAAACCCTTAATAACTCCATGACTCATAACAAAGCTTCATAATGGGAAATCAAAATGGTATGAGATTAAGATTGAAGTATCTTACTATTCAGTTGCCTATCAAGGTCACTATCTATTATTGGTTTACCACTTGACTCAGTTGTCTCATCCTAAAATGGAAATAATAATCACTACCTACCTCTAGGGATTGGTATAGGATTTAATGAGACATTGGATGTGAAAGTATCCAGAACTAGGTTTGGCACAGATTTCAGGTCAAATTGATATTGGATATGATCCAATGATCTTGTGAGGGCTAAAGGGTTATAATCCGGGGTAAGTATGCAACCCTAACAATGGGGCCGCCATGCACAATCCTGGTGAGGGTCTGAATCAAATGAGGATAATGAGGATCTGGATCAAATGAGGCCTCTGGCTTAGGTGTCTCCCTTTGTGGTTGTAGCTGATAAAATAATTCCTCCTTTGTCACAACATCATACAGAAGCAGGCTCACGTGTATACACACGTACACACATGTGGCTTGGGGTTAGAGAGTATATCAAAGACTTGCACAGTGGAGAAATGATGAGATTGCTGTTAGGAGATGTCCTAATTTGGCTAAAACCCGCTGTGTGACTTTAGGAAATGGACTTACCCTCTCCATCTCAATTTATCTATCTATCTATCTATCTATCTATCTATCTATATCTATCTATCTATCTGTCTGTCTATCTCATCTATCTGTTTATCCATTCATCCAACCGTCCATCTATTCATTCATTCAATAAGCACTTAGGAAACATATGTTTCACCATATTGAGTGCTGGTGATAAAAAGATGAATATGATACTTTCTCTCTTCATAAAGAGCTTATACTGTGGTTGGGGAGAAGGACAAGCAAATAGTAATTATAAACACTCTCTTAATCCATTTGGGCTGGTATAACAGAATACCTTAGATTAGGTAATTTATAAATAACAGAAATATATTACTCACTGTTCTGGAGGCTGGGAAGTCCAAGATCAAGGTGCTGGTAGATTCAGTGTCTGGTAAGGGCTCTCTGCTTCACAGATGGTTCCTTCTTGCTGTGTCCTCACATGATGGAGAGGGCAAGAGGCTAACAAGTTCCGTCAGGCCTCTTTTATAAGAGCACTAATCCCATTCATGAGGGCTCCACCCTCATGACCTAATCACCTCCTAAAGAGTCCACTTCTTAATGCTATTGCTTTGGAGGTTAGGTTTTAACATATGAATTTGAGAGGGTACACAAACGTTTAGACCATGGCAAACACTATTTTAGCAAGTGACAGAAGTATGCAGAGGGTATTATGGGAATAAGGAGAAAGTTTCTTTTCCAGCCTGGAGTGGGAGTGAGTGGTCATAGAAGACTTTAGGAAGAAGTGGTGCTTGGGCTAAGTCTTAAAGGGTAAAGAGGTGTTTACATGGTGACATAGTGGGGAAAAGAGAGTGTCTAGGCTGATAGTAAAACCTGGGCTCTAATACTCTGCAATGTCTGTACTGTCCCATATTGGCAAGAGTTCTGATCAGATTTTACAGGCATACATGAACATAGACCCAGATTTTCTTTGTAGCCTACCAGATGTGTTCAGAACATTGTGGATAAGTACATATTTTAGTGCTTCTGTAAAGGGATAGAAAGTAAATATTTTAATCTTTGAGGGCCATAAGGTCTCTGTTGAAACTATTCAACTATGTCGTGCTATTTCATTATAGTTTTAATTTGCATTTCCCTAATATTAATAGCTAATCCTGTTGAAAATATTTGAATATACTTATTTGCCATCCATAAATCTTCTGTGTTAAAATATCTGTTCATGCATTTTTCCCATTTTCTAATTGAATTTTTTTCTTACTGTTGAGTTTTGAGAGTTCTTTATTATATTCTAGAGATGAGTCCTTTGTCAGATATGTGGTTTGAGGATATTTTCTCCCACTTTATAGCTTGCTTTTTCATTCTCTTAATAGTATTTTTCACAGAGCAAAACTTTTTAATTTTGATAAAGTCAAATTTATCAGATTCTTTTTTATGGATCATCCTTTTGGTGTTATATGTAAGAACTCTTTGACTAACTCAAGATCATGAAGATTTCCTCCTATTTTTTTCTAAAAGTTTTATAGATTTATGTTATATGTTTAGATCTGTGATCCAACCTTGAGTTAATTTTTATATAATGTATGACATTTAGGTTGAGATTTTTTTTCACATGGCTGGTTGTACGATGGTTTCGGTACCATTTGTTGAAAAGACTATCATTTCTTCATTGACCTGTTTTTGCATTTTTGTCAAAAATCAATTGGCCATATTTATGTGAGTCCATTTCTACACTCTGTTCTGTTTTATTGATCTATGTGCCCTTCCCTTTGCCATTACCACACTGTTTTGATTACTGTACACATATGGTAAGTCTTCAGATCAGATAATGTTGTTTCTACAATTTTATTCTTCTTCAAAGTTGTTTTAGCTCCTTTAGTTTCTTTGCTTTTCATATAAACTTTGCATTTCACTTATGTATAAACACAAAAAGTTTCTAGGAACACTCATACACTACTGGTGGGACTGCAACCTCTGTGGAAAGCAATATGGAGATACCTTAAAGAGATACAAATAGAACTACCATTTGATCCAGCAATCCCATTACTGGGAATCTACCCAAAAGAACAAAAGACACCCTATGAAAAAGACACCTGCACTCAAATGTTTATATCAGCACAATTCACAATTGCAAAGATGTGGAAACAACCCAAGTGCCCATCAATACATGAGTGGATTAATAAAATGTGGTATATGTAGACCACGGAGTACTATTCAGCTATAAGAAACAATGGCGATATAACACCTCTTGTATTCTCCTGGATAGAGCTGAAACCCATTCGTCTAAGTGAAGTATCCCAAGAATGGAAAGACAAGCACCACATGTACTCACCAGCAAATTGGTTTCACTGATCAACACCTAAGTGCACATATAAGAATAACATTTATTGGGTTTCGGGCAGGTGGGAGGGGGGAGGAAGGGATGGGTATATCAATACGTAATGAGCGTGATGCACATCATCTGGGGGATGGACATGCTTGAAGCTCTGACTTGGGGGTTGGGGAGGGCAAGGGCAACATATGTAACCTAAACATCTGTACTGCCATAATATGCTGAAATTAAAAAAAAAAAAGTTTCTGTTGGGATATTGATTGGAATTGCATTAAATCTGTAGATTAGTTTAAAAATTGACATCTTTACTATGTTGTGTCTTTCAATCCATGAATATGATATATCTCTCTGTTTATTTAAATCTTCTTTGCTTTCTTTTATCAGTGTTTTATGGTTTCAGGATGCAAAGTCTTACATATTTTGTTAGATTTATACTTAAGCATTTAATTTTGTTTTGAGCTATTTTTAGTGGTATATATATTTTTAAATTTTGGTTTCCAATAGTACATTGCTAGTATATAGAAATACACTTGATTTTTGTGTGTTGACTTTACATTCTACCACCTTGGTGGTA